>NW_006238970.1:858950-871278 GCF_000226075.1 Solanum tuberosum | reverse complement strand
AAGTGTTGCCTTTTCTATCTAATGTATGACTACACTTTGAAGTGTAGTTCTTGCCCATGTGCATACCAGAATTTACAGTCCTATGACTACACTTTTAAGTGTGACCATATCATTTTGGCTATAAAATATTTATATGCCACAATTTCTAATTAAAAAACACCAATATTATTTTGCAATAAATAATCTCAAGCATTAAATTGGCTCATAAGTAATTCAAATATATAGATTTGCAATAAACATCAGAAGAGAGTACGTCTTGTGTACTTGCACATACTTATACAACAATATTCTAAATGTGTAAACAATTGTTCGAAAAGCACTCTTACAATAGTTCAATATATTCTAGCAAAGAATATATTTCACAAAATCAAACATAATGTATTCAAACTTTTACAATGGTTCAAAAATACTTCATCAGCCACTTCAATGAGCTCAAATTGACTTGTCGAGACCCTTCAAATTTGATCACCTCCATTTCCCTACACATTTAGAATTTTACGACAAAATCAGATTGCAACAATTATAGAAGAGGCAAAGAGTTCCACATTCCACATTGCACAACAGTTCTGGATTTTAAATTTTACGGAAAGATGTGGTCCAATTTGTGAAGCTGCACTATTTTTCCAACAACACCCTCATAATCACACAGTTATAAAAAAACAGAGGAGCTGTTAATATTGTTATTGCATTTAATGGGTGGTAATTTCCTTGTATTTCAACTCTGCTTTGACAGGTATGCTCACACTCAACATTAGCATCTTATTTCCACTCTCCTATTTTCTATTCCCCTATCCTAGTTTTTAAAAGTTTTAGTCATTCCTAGTTGAATTTACCTAAAGCATATCATGCACAGATGCCGTATGCCTCCTTTGCTAATTTGTCTAAGATATAAACTTGAATTTTCTTGATGATGGCCTAATAGATCTTAATGTTATGAGAGAACAGATGATACTAAGACCAAAGTTTCAGGGAATGCATATCCATTAACTTACCAGAAATCTAGAAGTTACAACTTACAAAAACCTTTCTAGGTTTTTTTATTATTTCCTTCTGGAAAATAATGCTTTGGAAGGGACACAAAATGAGTCAGCTGCTTGTTGAGTTGATTTGAAAAAGACATCAAAAGTAGATGTTTAGCTATATGAATTCTAGATGTTAAAGATAAGCATGGAACCTTATAAAACAACAACTATACATCAATTCAAAACTAGTTGCTTTAGCTATATGAATCCTCAATATTCATTTTCATTTCAAAACCTGATGGATTTCCAGATTCCAGATTTCCAGATTTTTAGATTTCAGATTCCAGATTTCCAGTGTGCAACTTTAACAGAAAAAGTGTGTAACTTTAACAGAAAACTGTCAATCAAACTGCACCTCCGGATCTTGTCCGGACCATTCTTGCGACTAAAATTCACTACCAGCCCATGGTTTATAATCAACCAATCTAGAAACCCAACGCAAATGTAGAATTCACATGCTCATCTACTTGGGATCATATTACAGAGAAAAGAAACAAGCTCACAATTTTGGTCCACAACGTTTCAAGTGTTTCTGCTGCTATAAATCAGTAAAACACACCATTGATCACAATTTTTTGGCAGGGCACTTTGCTAGAAATATCTAAAATATTTATGTTGATTCTCTAGTGATTGACAGTGATTATAAACGGATGGTGCCATAACTACACATACAAATCAGCAACCAAATCTACTATTTCTACTCATAATAACTATAATGATCTTGTTGTGCAAGATCAAACTAACAGCCAACAAGAACAACTAGACAAAGTTGAGGAAAATACAGTTGAGAGGTTCCAGAGGACAGAAAGTGAGAGAAAAGCCTTAAGGAACCAAGAAAATACCTTTTGAAGAACCAAATCATGAGTTGACCCTGAAGAATGTGGAATATTTTTTGCTCTTACAGTTTGTGCGCTACTTGCATCAACAGGTGAAATATTATTGTGGCTGTAGACCTAAAATGGTGTAGTGTACAATTCTGAAAAGCTGCTAATGAATCAACAAGAAGGCAAAGACACCTTAAAGCTATAAACTTTGAGTGGAAAAGAGAACCAATAAATTTCTATCCAGAATCACATTTTTGAAATTTGTAATCCTTATTTCATTAACCAACCAAATAGAGCAAACCTCATACTCAAGCTGGAAATTTTTAGTTTTCTAATATTGGCGTAGCAAAGAAAAATGACAGCCATTTCGAGATTAACCTGATTTAAAACAAACTTAAAACGATGAACATATTAATTTTCTCCTGAGGAGGTTTCATCAATTGCAAAATATCAGATAAATAAGTTGTTAACCCAACTTGTTTGAGTTTACAGGGTACAAGTATTAACCGCTAATTTGTATTTTCTGCAAGAAAGCAACAGAAAATAGAGTTGGCAGAAATCCATTAAGGATTGAAGGATGTGTGGTCAGAAATAATACAAAAGCATTAACTGAACAAAGGAACAAACCTTGAGATAAAAATATCAGAGTTAAGCATAGAGGAATCACTGTGAAGAAGACAGGGACAATATGATGGTTTCCATCTGAGAAGCACTCTGACTACCAGGATTATTATTTGAATTCATCATAAAGCCACCATTTGCCTGTGGAATACAAAAGAAAAAACAAAAATCATAGAGAGATAATAATAATGCAATGAAAGGGCAGGTTGGTGCACTAAGCTTCTGCTATGCACGGTGAAGGGTTGGATCATATGTGGGAATAATTTACCAGTAATGCATAATTTACATATGGTATTGGAAAGTTGCTGCCTATTACCTTTAGATGCTGAAAATTTAAATCAAATTCATGCTAGCAGGTCTTTGTTTTTCACTTTGTGTTAACAAAATTAACCAAAAAAAGTAACTAAGCGAGTTGCGGTGAAAATACCGCTTTGAAGAAGATAATGTTGCTTCTCCACAATTAGACATCAGAAGCTGAGTCTGTAGACAGTAATGAAGTACCAATATTCTCATTACAACATTTTCTTTCGACTTGTTACATAATGCAAGGTTGTTTCCACTATTTTCTTTCTGTTAACTCTCCAAATTCATCATAGAGGAAATCGCTCCAAAATCAAAATGGTGAAACTCTGGCATAAGAATGCAAAGTAAGGATAGATGGTCGATCTCCTTAACAAGACCATGCCTTCATCCAAGTGTATGATGTCTTTTCACCTGCAAGTGTAACACTTGTAAAAATAGTTTGCAGAGGTTATAAGCATAGAGGAAGTAACTAACGCAAGTACTTACCGTCATGAAATGGAATGTAGCCCTTACTACTGATGACCTATGATTACGGCGTAGTTTTCTATTAATTGGATATAAAGGCAACATCCAGTCATTAGATACATGTACATAGCAAGTTAATCATATCAACTTCCGATGCAGTGTTGAGTCTATATGAAAGCATTATCATGAAATAATCATTATATAGTCCGACAATTAAACCAAGATGCTAGCATTTATACAAACTAAATAAGTAAATCGTATTACTTACAAAATAATAAATGTAGCATTCACTGTCAGCCTACCGACATAGTAGAAATTGAAGGATAAAGCATCAACTACACCATCTTAAGAGTCAAAAATTGATGACCATTTTGTATAAATGGAATAAAGATTCTGTGATTCAAAAGTGAGAGAACCTTTTCGGTTGTGTAGTAGTTATACAGATTCTCAAAGTACCGAGAGCCAGGACAACTAGCTGGATTGAGATATATCAAAAGTAAAAACTAATGAAGATGTAAGCAGTAATACAATGTTAAACTATTTTATTGGGTGATACATTTGTAGGTTTTGAAAAAGTCATTCTGCAGCAAATGAAAACTAAAATGGCTTAACAAATTTACATGATATTTAGAAACTGAAAGTTTAAAACATTTGAGATACCAAGTCCAAAAGTTCAAAAGCATAAGAGATTTGTGTTTTTTTACAACAAATTCGATAAAAAAAATTCGTAAGTGCTAATTTTTTAAGTTCAAAATTATTCACTGATAAGAAAATAAATCTTATAACTTTTACCTTAATATACAGGAAACTTGATTTCCCTATTTAGAAGATTTCAAGTAAAGATTGTCGCCTGCATCACCACTATGGCCATTTGAGCTTCCGCATGTTCTTGATCAGACATAGAACTTTTAATTTTCAGCTTGTTAAAATTGTGTGATGCTCTGGTAAAGTCATGGAAATCACCACCACCAGTACTAGGATTATGAGTGTTGCTAACTGTAGGAACATCAAACAACAAATTTTTACATTTACAATTAGTTTATCAAATATATCAAGCCTATTTAAGAATGACAAGAAGATACATCTATAAATTTTCCTGTGTAGAATTTGGCCTATTCAAGAATGACAAGAAACAACATGTATCAATTTATAGTCATAATTGACCGTGGGAAAAAACTGGTTCACGTAAATAGATACCAACATAATCTAATGTTTGTCCCTCTACTTTACTTATAGTCATCGTGAAGCATAGACACATAGGAAATTGTGTTCTTTTAAAAGGAATAGGTATTTTTTCATCCTCTGATGATAGCAATGGTACTCTTGGAATAAAAACATGTTTATCCTTGAAATCACCACTTGCAATTCTACAGCTTATAACATGTGTTTTAAAATCACAGCATACAAATCGTGTACCATTACATAAGCCTTCACAAGGGTTTAAATTTCGCAAAAGTAACTAACAATCTAAAATTTTCAAATCAATACTCAGTTAGAGCAGCAACAAAATACATGTTTTATCGCAACAACTTCTTAACTAAATCAATCAACAAAGAAAATAAAAACAACATTCAGCTGCAAAATTCTCTTTTGTATTCAGATTGCATAACGACAATCACAAGAAGCTCAGCTCAAAAACATAAAAAACTGAATTGTATCGCAACTTCAAGCAACATGAGAAATTGTAGCTACAACTTATAGAACAACCTTGAATTCCTTAATATACCTACAGAAATAACCTACTATAATCAAGCAACTCGCCTTCAAACTATATACTCAAGTGTAATCCTCACTAACCATATAACTGAACAGTAGCAATAAGATGATTTCAGTTCACTCGAGTAGCCAACATGTCTATAGATATGATTGCACAAGTGTATAACAAATTCGTAACAATGAACACAATTTAATTTTCTGACTGTTCTTCCCTCATTTCAAACAAATCATACTAATTACTCCCAAACTCCAAAAACTAAAGAAACAATCAAACCATTTAAAGACAAAAGCATAAAACACCTATAACAATTAGCAAAGTTCATAAAAAAAGGAACTCAATTACAATACTTAGAAACCAGTAGAACACAAATTGAAAATATTGATTCTTAATTTCAGCTTCAATTCTACAAAATTTGAAACAAGTAGAAATAGGAATTACTTAACAAATCATATATATAAATATATCAAAATATATTAAAAACTAGAAGAGATTTAACTCGAAGTTCTAATTCTCCTTCAGAAATTCACACTAAGAACAGTTCCTCTTTCACACACACATACACTATCACAAAAGGTTGTGAAGTTGTGAAAACTTCAGAAATTTCTCAAACTTGTGAGAAATACCGAAACCCTACCTGAAACAGAGTTGATGAAGCGAGATCTTCTTCCTACGAATAAAACTAGTAATGGATGACCCACTTCTCAACGGAATCTTCGCTCAAGAACTTCCGACGATAACCCACACACAACCTCTTCCTTATATGCCGAGAAGAAACCTTGTTTTCTTTCCATTTCCTGAAAAAACCAAAATCCCAACACATTTTTCAACCAAACATATAGACTTAAGGGTTAGCATGAATGAAATTTCTAGGTCATAAATTGCATTATCACATAAGAGAGGAGAATCTAGAAAGGGCGCTTAATTGAAGAGATGGAGCAAACTTCTTTGAGAATGAAGTTTAGGTCTTTGTTTCTAGAAAATGTGGGAGATAAATATTACAGAGGAATTTCATAATTTTAGCCAAAAATGATACTATATCCCATTGTGGTCTTATATTTTAGAAATTGGGGGAAAATTATATGGAGGGGGGACTCGTTATTGCAAAAAAAATTTATGAGAATTAATACGACACACTTATAAAGTGTTGTTTTTGGACTTAAAAATATAGCACAATTTAAAGTGTGGCTATATATATAAATAAGTGTTGACAATTGTTCTATGATTTGGCAACGCTTATTAAGTGTAACCTATAATTTTAAAGAGCACACTTTCAAAGTGTTGCCAATATTTATGTGGCCAAAAGTTCGATATAAAGGTCATGCTTTAAAAGTGTGCTCTTAGATACTTTTTGCAATACTTTTTAAGCGTTCTGTAGAATTAGTGTTGCCATAGGTCAAATTTATTGTAGTGACATTAATGTGCTTTATTATCCTGGTACGGCCAATGTAGTAGCTGATGCTCTCAACAGACTATCTATGGGTAGTGTAGCACATGTTGAGGAAGAAAAGAAAGAGTTAGCCAAAGATGTCCACCGGTTTGCTCGCTTAGGAGTATGCCTTACAGACACATCAGATGGTGGTTTGATAGTTCAGATTGGATCAGAATTTTCATTCATAGCAGAGGTTAAGGAAAAACAAGATAGTGATCCTATATTGCTTCGGTTGAAGGGTGCATTTCATCAAGAAAAAGTTGAGGTTTTATCCTAAGCGGGAGATGGTGTGCTTTGTTACTAGGGTCACTTACATGTTCCTAAGGTAGGTGAGTTGATGCATCAGATCCTTACAGAAGCCCATAAATCACGGTATTCTATTCATCCAGGTGCCACTAAGACGTACCGTGATCTATAGAACATTTTTTGGTGGAATGGTATGGAAAGGGATATAGAAGACTTTGTGGCTAGGTCTCCTAACTTTCAGCAAGTTAAGGTAGAACACCAGATACCAGAAGGAATGACTCAAGAGATTAACATTTCCTTGTTGAAGAAGTATGTGGGTGATCTGACATAAATAGTACCATTAAAGAGTTTGATTGTGAAGGGTAGTCTCACTTATGAAGAGGTTTCAGTTGAGATTCTTTATCATAAGGTTCGTAGGTTGAGAAATAAGGAAGTCACTTTAGTGAAGGTTTGTGGATCAGTCAATTCGTAGATAGAGCTACTTGGGAAGCAGAATCAGCCATGATGGCCAAATATCCTCACCTTTTTCCTTCCGATTATATTTCCACTTAAGGTAATATTTCCTCTCCAGTCCCTAAGCTTACTCTTGGGTAATTAAGTCTCTATATCTTGTTCCCTTAGTTATTCTTGCATTTTAGCATACTTGCATGATTCTTGGAACTCAGTTCAGTTAGATTTGAGTTTCTAGTACTTAGTGATAGGGATTGCATCTCCTTCCCTCCTTACTCAGCTTGTTTAGACTTCATTCGAGGATGAATGTCTCAAGGGGGAGATATTGCAATACCTCAGATATGAGAAAATAGAAAAAAAAATATAGCTTTCCAGACCTAGTGCAAGGACCACAGAAGCCACATACAATCTGTGGTCTGACACACAATCCGTAGGTGGGGTACATCATTGGGCACCAAATATTTATGATCTCTGACCCCACCGACGGTCATCCAGGACAGTCCGTGGTTGGACCTATAGATCTTAGGTGAGGTCAGTATCCAATTAGAGGGAATTAGTTGTAGGGTCAACTTCAAATAGTCATATCATTTAGCACAAAATAAATTACGTAGCCCATGACCTATCAAATGAAATATATTTGAATCCTCTTTCCAATGCCACCCAGTTTGCTAAAATCCCATCTCGGAGTAAAAAGTTATGCTTGTTTTAGTGAAACCCTGTTGGTTAAATCTTGACCGACAACCCCTATCGACGGTTGGTAGGTCAACCGACGGTCAGTAGGTTCCTCTGTGGATGACCTTCGTCAGTTTTAAAGTTAGGCTCATTTATGTATTTTTTCTATGCATTGGGGCCCTTAAAATATGTTGTTTAATGCTTAAACTATGTCGGATTACTAAGTTTAAGCCTAATAAAAAGTGAGACATACCCAAAACCTATATACACAAAAAATCACCCAAACTTAGAGAAAAAAAAAAAGAAAAAAGTGACAGTTTCCTAAGAACTATCAGAAAGTTTGTTTCAAGTTTCAACCCCAACATCGAAGGATTTCTCTGTAAGATTTCGTCAATAGTTATGTGGGATTTCACTTATGAATTCCTTTCATACACTAGGTCCATAGAATTCATTTAGATTCTTGATGCGCTTGATCTTGCTTAGACCTAGGGTTTCTAAAACCTTGGATAATTGTTGTGATTTAGCTCTTGTACTATTCGTAATCGAATTATCATGTTTTCTTGGAAAGTTTGCTTAGTTCCTTGCAAGAAACTCAAAATCCTAGTTGTGTAGATTCTCTTAGTTCATGCATTACACTTGCTAGGTCAGTTAAAGAGATAAACATGCTCCAGTTTTCGAATGTTCCATTGTCCGTACTTACATGTTGCATTCTCAGACTTGCATGTAACAATATTGAGTTATCCAGTATTTCAGTTATGTTGTGTCATACACAATTCCAGTTGGTGAGTCTTAGCACCGAGTTGGACTAGGGTTTAGCATACCCTCATAGTCCTAGAACTACATGCCCCATTGGTATAAGTCACCTCTTTTAGGCATCAAATTTAGTGATCACGCCAGTCATGCCTTTATTGCCCTGACAAGGTATATTGGGTCCTCTCGATGGGGCATATACATAAGACTCCGAGTTTAGCTTTCGTGATTTTATATCTGTAATATGGCTTAGAAATTAAATCATATGACACCCAACAATTTAGTAATAATATGTGTGAGGAAGAAAAAATACTTATAAGTCAACTTGAAGAGGTAAAGGTTGAGGGCCAAGTCCTTAATTCATATTCAATCTTTTGATTTGAGTGTGTGGACTATATCTTCTTGTGAGGGCACTTGTTTCATGATAGATATGTGATTTTATTAACTTTCTTTGATGAGAGTAGGTGAGCATACTTAAATTTGATGAGTTCAAAGTCTTTCTTTGAGGTTAGGAGGTTAGAGGTTTGTTGTTTATTTGAATGTCTTGCATAATGATTGAGAAACCTACATGATGTTTTGAAATTGATATATGGCCTAATTGTTTGTATTAACCAAAGTGATGACATAGCTAGTATGATTTATTTTCTTGGGATGAGTTTTAATGTTTCCTCGAGGACGAACAAAAGTTTAAATGTGGGGTGTTGATGTGAGGCTAAAAATACATATTTATAATCATTATTTCCTCACATTTATTATTTATATTTGTCCTTTTTGAGCATTAATTTGATGGATTGTGCTAAATTTTGTACTTTATTTGTATGATTAAATTGGTGAAAAATTGGAGAAGTTTGGAGCTAAAACGAATTAAAGATTGAAGGTTCAAGAAGGAAATCAAACAGGCAACATAATGGATTAAAGTGAATAAAATATTATATTTATATAAAAGGGGCATATTGCGAATTGCAAAAGATTTAGGTTGAATGAATAAGCTGCCACGTGGCAGTCTCTCAATGCACTGACCAATTGATGAATGGCGGTGCAGAATCAACAAATTCATTGAGGCGGCCATTATTTTATAACGTTCAAATATACCTCTTGAAAAGAAATATAAATGATCGTATGTAATATATTTACCCAACTATGAGTCGGGGTCGATCCCACAGAGAATATGGAAGAATATTGTCAATAGCAAATATTTAACTCGATAGTCGTTATATAAAAATGGGGGGATTTAAATTGAAATAAAATAAAAACAATAAAAAGATAGCTTTGAACTAAGTATTTATTTATATTCAGATTATTAAGTAACTAGGAATATGTTCCCCATAAGCTCATAACGCGGTAATCCTAATAATAGTAATTATTACCTAGTGTATTATTCGTGATTAATAAAAGATAGTTTAGCTATTGTTCTTAACTTTCTATGATTAACACAAGCATATTTATTTTAATAAATTTTGATTGTGTTTTTGAGATAATGAGTAGCTAACTTTCATAAATAGGGTTGTGGGAACCATAAGCGATTAACACATCTCTAATATGAGGCAAATGTAAGGGTTAGTAAATTATACACACGTAGCCGGACCAAGGTGCGGGGTGAAATTCTCTAGATGCCGGACCAAGGATATAGAGATACCTAACTTATCACTTTGCATGTCATACACTAGAAAAGGATTACTATTATTAGGATTACCGCGTTATGAGCTTATGGGGAACACATTCCTAGTTACTTTTAATAATCTGAATATAAATAAATACTTAGTTCAAAGCTATCTTTTTATTGTTTTTATTTTATTTCAATTTAAATCCCCCCATTTTTTATATAACGACTATCGAGTTAAATATTTGCTATTGACAATATTCTTCCATATTCTCTGTGGATTGACCCCGACTCATAATTGGGTAAATATATTGCATACGACCGTTTATATTTCTTTTCAAGAGGTATATTTGAACGTTATCAAATAATGGCGCCGCTGCCGGGAAATATGGCTTAGAAATTGTCTTTAGTATTTATTTTGACTTATAGTCCTTTTATTTGTTTTGGCGCCGCTGCCGCGCAAATTTGGCTTTTAGATTTATTTTAACTACATTATTGAAATTCAGTAAAATATTTCCTAATTTTACTTTTTCTCTTTGATTTTGTCTCTCTCAGGTTCCGACTTTAGTGTATGCCAAGTACACGGAGCCAGGGTGAACCACTTACTCCGTACGATCCAGAGTTGAACCCACCTTTGCGAAGAATGAACAATCAAAGAATCCCAGTTATTCCTATCAGAGTAAATTTTGGTGATGCAGTTGAGTTACAATAGCCAAGAGTAGCTAGTGGGGAAAACCGGGGTCTAGCTGAAAATCAATTGGGAGATGCAGTGAGGGTGCATGGTCCAGCAGGCCCACAACTGCATGACAACTACAGGGGCAACGTCAATATTGCTGACTCTGATGGACCTCTAGTCATACCCCCTTTTCCTCTAGGGCACATATTTATGGTAACCAGTAGCTTAATGCAGATGCTTACAGCAAGGAGCTTATTCTCAGGGTTGCCATCGGAGGACCCACATGCTCACATAGCCAAGATAAGGGTGGTCTGCAAGAGCTGTGTAGGTCGACCAGACTTAGATATGGATGTCATCGGATTGCGACTGTTCCCTCTATCACTGACAGGCGATGTTGTTATATGTTTCACTGAGATTCCTTATAACTCAATCTATACATGGAACAAACTGAGAGATGTGTTCTTCGCAAGGTATTATCCAGTGTCCAAGAAGCTCAATCACAAAGATAGGGTAAATAATTTTGTGGCATTGCCTGGAGAGTCTGTGAGCAGCTCATGGGACAGATTCACTTCGTTCATAAGAGGTGTTCCGGACCACCGTATTGATGATGAGTCACTAAAGGAATATTTCTATCGAGGTCAGGATGACAACAATAAAGTAGTGCTTGATACTATTGCTGGAGGATCATATGGTGAGTGCACATATGCACAGACTGCAGAAAAATTGGAGAAAATCTCTCGCAACAATAAAGCATAGAGCACTAGGAGGTCGGATACTGGGAGAAACACATTTGCTGTTCATGCAACGAATAATCAGTCTGCATAGGAGATTCGTGAGGAGATGGCTTAGATAAGGAGTGAGTTGGGGTTGGTATTGAAGCATGTGAGCGGAGGTGCAGAGAAGGTAAATGCAGTGAATTACCTGACTAGACCGCCACCACCAGCTGAAGAGTGGTACTATGAAGAAGATGCTTATGCAGTGAATGATCACACGGAAAATTGGTGCCAAGGTCAAGGAAACCAAGGTCGGAACTACGGTAATAACAACCGAGAGGGTCAATATGTCCGGGATGGAAACTTCAATCAATACAACAGCTACAACCGGAACAACTATGGCAACAAAAATGATCGGGTTGGACCTTATGTTCCCCTCAAAATTGGGAATCTTGTACTAGGGAAGCTGGAGGCAATCTGGCTCGTATTGAAGATATGATGCATAAGATGATGAGAAGATTTGATGCAACTGATGAGAATGCGAAGGAGATGAGAAACGAATTGTCTGGTATTGGTCAAAAGGTTGACGCCCATGCAGTGTCAATAAAGCATCTCGAGCAACAGATGACTCAGTTGTCTACTACAGTGAACCCACGTCAACCCAGCACTCTTCCTAGCAAAACCATCCAGAATCCAAATAATGATTATCAGTGTATGGTAGTTACTACTCGAGGGGGTAAGCAAACCATAGATCCACATATGCCGTCTATGGTGGATGCTGCAATTAGAAAAGAAGATGATGTGGTAGAGGTTAGAGAAGAGTCTGAGACTGCGACAGAG
>NW_006238970.1:856361-858792 GCF_000226075.1 Solanum tuberosum | reverse complement strand
GAGATTAGAAAAGAAGATGATGTGGTAGAGGTTAGAGAACAGTCTGAGACTGCAACAGAGTAAGAAGCGGTGATATCTCAGAAAGTGGTCCCAATACCTAGACATCCACCACCTTTTCCACAGAGGTTAGTGAAGAAGACTGAAGATGGTAAATATCGCAGGTTTATTACTATGTTGAAGAAACTTTCTATCAATGTTCCTTTGATAGAAGCTTTGGAGCAAATGCCTGGGTATGCGAAGTTTATGAAAGATATGGTGACAGAGAAAAAGTCTATGAGTTTTGAAGATGATGATAGATTGCAGCATCGTAGCGCTATGGCTACAAGATCTCTGGTACAGAAGAAGGAAGACCCTGGTGCTTTCAGAATCCTATATACTATAGGGTTGCTACACTTCGCTAAGGCATTGTGTGATCTTGGTGCTAGCATCAACCTCATGCCAATAGCAGTTGTAATGAATTTCGATAGTGATGGTATTGAAGAGTATGATGAGTTGTTAGCCGCACTCGATAGGTGTGAATATCGGTCCAAACCAAAGAAGTATGAGTTATACATGAAGAATCGCGAGTCCCCACCCGCAAGACCATCTATTGTGGAGGCACCAAAATTGGAGCTTAAGGCTCTACCACCACATTTGAGATATGTATATTTGGGCAGAGAGAATACTTTGCCGGTCAGCATTACGGAAGATTTAAATGCGAGACAAGTAGAGTGCTTGGTGACTGTGTTATAGAGGTTCAAGCGAGCTATTGGCTGGACTATTGCAGATATTATTGGGATTCCTCCCGGTATTTGCTCTCACAAAATCCAACTCATGTCAGACCATAAGCCAAGTATCGAGCACCAGAGAAGATTAAATCCACCTATACAAGAGGTAGTTAAAAAGGAGATCATCAAGTGGCTGGACACATGAGTTATTTACCCCATTGCAGATAGTAGTTGGGTGTGTCCTGTGCAGTGCGTGCCTAAAAAGGGTGGTAGTACTGTGGTTCCAAATGAAAGAAATGAGCTTGTTCCAGTAAGGCCCGTTACTGGATGGAGAGTTTGTATGGATTACCAGAAGTTGAATGCGTGGACAGAAAAGAACCACTTTCCTTTGCCGTTCATGGACCAGATGTTGGATAGACTTGCATGAAAGAGTTGGTATTATTTTCTTGATGGGTATTCAGGCTACAATAAAATTTCTATAGCTCGAGAAGACCAAGAGAAGACCACCTTCACTTGTCCTTATGTGACTTTTGCGTTCAAACGAATGCCATTTGGGTTGTGCAATGCTCCAGCAACCTTCCAGCGCTGTATGATGTCTATATTTTTTGATATGGTGGAAGACACTATTGAAGTGTTCATGGATGATTTTTCAGTTGTAGGTGATTCTTTTGATCGTTGTCTAGATCATTTGGCCGAGGTGCTTAAAAGGTGTGAAGACTGCAACTTGGTGCTGAATTGGGAGAAGTGTCATATTATGGTTAACGAAGGTATAGTGTTGGGTCATCGAATTTCAGAGAAAGCTATTGAGGTTGATAGAGCTAATGTCGAAGTAACAGAAAAGCTTCCGCCACCCATTTCTGTAAAAGGTGTTAGAAGTTTTCTTGGGCATGGAGGTTTTTGTAGGAGATCGTCAAAGATTTCTCAAAAATTGCACATCCGTTGTGCAAACTGCTCGAGAAGGAGTGTAAGTTCTATTTTGATGATGCTTTTCTTAGAGCATTTAGAGAGTTGAAGGAGAAGTTGGTTACTGCACCTATCATTATTTCACCGGATTGGGGACAACCGTTTGTGGAAATGTGCGATGGGAGTGAAGTGGTGCTTGGTGTAGTATTTGGACAAAGGCGAGAGAAAATTCTTCACCCTATTTACTATGCTAGCAAAGCTCTAAATGTGGCCCAGAAGAATTATACTGTGACCGAACAAGAACTTCTTGCGGTGGTTTTTGCATTCGAGAAATTTCGATCCTACTTGCTTGGTACTAAAGTCATAGCGTATACTGACCATTCTGCATTGAGGTATTGATGACGAAAAGGATGCAAAACCCAGATTGATTAGATGGGTATTGTTGCTGCAAGAGTTTGATTTTGTGGAAAAAGATAGAAAGGGGACCGAAAATCAAGTTGCCGATCACTTTTCTAGATTAGAGGAAGAGGCTATGCTAAAGCTTGGAGATAGGGTTGAAATTAATGATGCTTTTCCAGATGAACATGTAATGGCTGCTTCTCATGATTTGATTCCTTAGTTCGCAGACTTTGCTAATTATTTGGCATGTGATATTGTGCCCCCTGATTTGTCTTTTCACCAAAGGAAAAAGTTTATGCATGATGTGAAGAAATTCTTTTGGGATGAACCTTATTTGTATCGTAGTTGTGCTGATGGGATTATTCGCCACTGTGTGTCTGAGGTTGAGATGTTGAGTGTACTTGAAGCATGCCATTCATCAC
>NW_006238970.1:853872-856252 GCF_000226075.1 Solanum tuberosum | reverse complement strand
TTGTGCTCCCCAACAATGAAGGTAAAAGTGTCACCGCATTCTTGAAAAATAATATCTTCTCCAGATTTGGTACATCGAGGGCTATTATTAGCGATGAAGGTTCTCACTTTTTTAATAAGTTTTTCAAGGCACTACTTCAGAAATATGGTGTCCGTCACAATGTAGCCACTTCTTACCATCCGCAGACTAGTGGGCAAGTTGAAGTGTCCAACAGAGAAATCAAACAAATTTTGGCAAAGACTGTGAATGCTAATAGAACGGATTGGTCAAGGAAGCTTGATGATGTTCTATGGGCCTATCACACAGCATACAAGACCCCATAGGTATGTCTCCTTACCAACTTGTATATGGGAAGTCTTGTCATTTACCGGTAGAGCAAAAACATAAGACGATGTGGGCATTGAAGAAGCTAAATTTGGATTGGGGCGCCGCATTTAATCAAAGAATGAATGACTTGAATATGCTTGATGAGTTTGGTTAATTGTTAGATGAAATTGCATGATAAAATTGGAAGTTACAATACCCTTGGAATGATAGATAGTGATTGTTGCCTTGTTGTATGTGATTATAAGTCTACATATAATATTTAACATAGGGTTCCAAAATTTGTCTTAAATACTTGTTCAAATGATTAATCAGAATCCTTAGAATGACAAACTAGCATGATTCAATGTTAAAATGCATGGGTAGACTAGAATATTGTTGAAAATGGTCTAAAATGTGGACTTGCAAATAAAGATTGGCTGAAAGTTGGCACAGATCACATCCACGATACCCCGTCCACGGACCGTAGATTTGGTTTGTGGGTTGATGCACTTGAAAATCTCACCAAGTGTGAAACCACGGATGTGGACTACGGTCTGTACATCCGTGGTTTCCATCTATGACCAATATTGTTGGACCTCTGATCCACGGAAGGGTTCCACAGACCGTAGATCAGTCTACGGACCGTAGGTCTCCTCCGTGGATGACCACTGTAGCCTCTGTCTAAAAATTTTTTGGGACTTTGTTACTGTTCGTTTCTAGTTCTAAAAGTTTTTTTTTGTTTGTTTATGGTTAGTTTGGGCACTAATATTGCGTCCACGGGTACGATGGCACCCAAGAAGCTAGTCACCTATGCAAAACTGGGCAAGTCAAAATTTGTTGCTCTTAGCTTCCGGTTAATTGATGAGGACACAAACACAGAAACAGATCCAGGATACGCTCCTCCCAACACAGGGACTTCCCCCACGGCACCCCGAGCCACCAGAGGCACCTCCCAGAAGGTGATCACCGACGTAGTCACAGTCTCCCAGTCTGATGAGGAGCCCACACTGATCAGGTCACCAACTGGGGCTGCTTCCAGTTGATCTACTGGGTCTGCGTCTGGCTCCGAGTCTACCCATGCTTCAGGGTCCAATGCCCAGTCAGCCACAGGGTCCAGCCAGGATAACCAAGCAGCCTCGTCTGAAGAGGCCACTAGCTTGGAGTTTGTACCAGCACCAAGGAATGAGGATCCTACTCCAGTGGCCGGCGAGCCAAACAGATGGTGTGTTGAGGGCCAATGGCAGATTTATCGGGATTCTAAGATGAGAAATAATAAAGGGAAGATGGCCCAACTTATTGTAGAGGACTGCAGAGTCCTCATGGGGATCTTGCACATTGATTAAGTCTGAGTAATCAAGAAACTTGCGTAGTGCCACGACGTTAAAGCAAGCGTTGTTTGGGAGGCAACCCAAGATGTACAATCTAGCCAACGATAGGTTTCTGTTTTCCATTTAGTAGTTTTCTTTGTTTAAATGCGTCTCTGTATTAATTTAGGTAGGTGTTTTAGTTTTTAGTCTTGGCTAGAATTAACATAGAGTCTGTGTCTAAAAAGTGTCCAGAAAATTTAAAAAGAATAGCCTATTGGTTGCTACATGTGCAGGTACACCATGAAAAATCTGCAGCAAATAGTCTGGTGCAGAGGTCTATTGACCCTATCGACGGTTCGTCGTTCAATCCACGGACCGTGGATAGTGTCTGTAGATCCCAGGTAATCCTCTCAATTTTCCTAAGTGTAAGAGTGATCTACGGTCCAAATCTACGGACCGTAGATGGACTCACGGACCGTATACGGGGTCTCGTGAGTCCAAACCCTATTTCTATCTGACCTGATCCAGACCCCCCCATTTAAAAACTCCCCTAATTTCAAATCATTTCCACTTCCCTACATTCACTCTTCAACCATTTCAACCATCCCATAACCTCCCTAAATCACTCCATAACTCCCCCATAAAATCATCCCTTCCATTCCCCCATAATTCCCACAAGTTTCAACCATTCCTTAACCTCCCTATATCACTCCATAACTCCCCCATAAAATCATCCCTTCCATTCCCCCATAATTCCCACAATTCCT
>NW_006238970.1:851759-853343 GCF_000226075.1 Solanum tuberosum | reverse complement strand
CTGATCCACGGAAGGGTTCCACGGACCGTAGATCAGTCTACGGACCGTAGGTTTCCTCTGTAGCCTCTGTCTGAACTTTTTTTGGGACTTTGTTACTGTTCAATTATAGTTCTAAAAGTTTTTTATTTGTTTATTTATGGTTAGTTTGGGCAGTAATATTGCGTCCACGGGTACGATGGCACCCAAGAAGCTAGTCACCTATGCAAAACAGGGCAAGTAAAAATTTGTTGCTCTTAGCTTCCCGTTAATTGATGAGGACACAAACACAGAAACAGATCCAAGATACGTTCCTCCCAACACAAGGACTTCCCCCACGGCACCTCGAGCCACCAGAGGCACCTCCCAAAAGGTGATCACCGACGTAGTCACTGTATCCCAGTCTGATGAGGAGCCCACACTGATCAGGTCACCAACTGGGGCTGCTTCTAGTTCATCTACTGGGTCTGCGTCTGGCTCCTAGTCTGCCCATGCTTCAGGGTCCAATGCCTAGTCAGCCACAGGGTCCAGCCAGGATGACTAAGTTGCCTCGTCTGAAGATGCCACTAGCTTGGAGTTTGTACCAGCACCATGGAATGAAGATCCTACTCCAGTGGCCGGCGAGTCAAACAGATGGTGTGTTGAGGGCCAATGGCAGATTTATCAGGATTCCAAGATGAGAAATAATAAAGGGAAGATGGCCCGACTTATTATAGAGGACTACAGAGTCCTTATGGGGATCTTGCACATTGATTATGTCTGAGTAATCAAGAAACTTGCGTCGTGCCGCAACTTTAAAGCAAGCGTTGTTTGGGAGGCAACCCAAGATATACAATCTAGCCAACGATAGGTATCTGTTTTCCATTTAGTAGTTTTCTTTGTTTAAATGCGTCTCTGTATCAATTTAGGTAGGTGTTTTAGGTTTTAGTCTTGGCTAGAATTAGCATAGAGTCTGTGTCTAAAAAGTGACCAGAAAATGTAAAAAAAATAGCCTATTGGTTGCTACATGTGCAGGTACACCATGAAAAATCTACAGAAAATAGTCTGGTGCAGAGGTCTATGGACCCAATCGACGGTTCGTCGTTCAATCCACGTACCGCGAATGGTGTCCGTAGATCCCAGGTAAGCCTCTCAATTATTCTAAGTGTAAGAGTGATCTATGGACCGTAGATGGACTCACGGACCGTATACGGGGTCCCGTGAGTCGAAACCATATTTCTATCTGACCTGACCCATACCCCCTCATTTAAAAACACCATAATTTCAAATCATTTCCACTTCCCTCCACTCACTCTTAAAATTGTTTCAACCATTCCATAAACTCCCTATATCACTCGATAACTCCCCCATAAATTCAGCCCTTCCATTTCCCCATAATTCCCACACTTCCTTTCCATTTACGAATATAACTCATTCCATATTCCACAAAAGGGTCCGGTGTTGGATTAGTAACCAAGAGGTGATTCCTTGGTCTTGCTAAGCTTAGTGTCGTCACACAATCACCCCACTCCTTGTTGCTGGTAAGGTAACAGACTTTCCCCTCACTTTGAATTTCCGTTCATAGATTGAATATAGAAAGTCGGGAGTTGGGTCTTGACCTTGGGTAAT
>NW_006238970.1:846997-851580 GCF_000226075.1 Solanum tuberosum | reverse complement strand
TTGAAATGCATGGTTAGACTAGGATATTGTTGAAAATGGTCCACGATGTGGACTTGAAAATCAAAAAAAATGGCTGAAATCTTGCACAGATCACATCGACGATACCCCGTCTACGGACCATAGATTAGGTTCGTGGTTGGATGCACCTGAAATTTCATAAAGTGTGAAACCACGGATGTGGACTACGGTCTGCACATCCGTGGTTTTCATTTGTGATGAATATTGTTGGCCCCTCTGATCCACGGAAAGGTTCCACGGACCGTAGATCAGTCTACGGACCGTAGGTCTCCTCCGTGGATGACCACTGTAGCCTCTGTCTGAACTTTTTTTGGGACTTTGTTACTGTTCGTTTATAGTTCTAAAAGTTTTTTTTTGTTTGTTTATGGTTAGTTTGGGCACTAATATAGCGTTCACGGGTACGATGGAACCCAAGAAGCTAGACACCTTTGCAAAACAGGGCAAGTCAAAATTTGTTGCTCTTAGCTTCCGGTTAATTGATGAGGACACAAACACAGAAACAGATCTAGGATACGTTCCTCCCAACACAAGAACTTCCCCCACGGCACCCCGAGCCACCAGAGGCACCTCCCAGAAGGTGATCACCGATGTAGTCACTATCTCCCAGTCTGATGAGGAGCCCACAATGATTAGGTCACCAACTAGGGCTGCTTCTAGTTCATCTACTGGGTCTGCGTCTGGCTCCGAGTCAGCCCATGCTTTAGGGTCCAATGCCCAGTCAGCCACAGGGTCCGGCCAGGATGACCAAGTTACCTCGTCTGAAGATGCCACTAGCTTGGAGTTTGTACCAGCACCAAGGAATTAGGATCCTACTCCAGTGGCCGGCGAGCCAAACAGATGGTGTGTTGAGGGCCAATGGCAGATTTATCGAGATTCCAAGATGAGAAATAATAAAGGGAAGATGGCCCGACTTATTATAGAGCAGTGCAGAGCCGTCATCGGAATCTTGCACATTGATTAAGTCTGAGTAATCAAGAAACTTGCGTCTTGCCGCGACGTTAAAGCAAGCGTTGTTTAGGAGGCAACACAAGATGTACAATCTAGCCAACAATAGGTTTCTATTTTCCATTTAATAGTTATCTTTGTTTTAATGCGTCTCTATATCAATTTAGATAGGTGTTTTAGTTTTTAGTCTTGGCTACAATTAGCATAGAGTCTGTGTCTAAAAAGTGTCCAGAAAATGTAAAAAGAATAGCCTATTGGTTGCTACATATGCAGGTACACCATGAAAAAATCTGTAGAAAATGGTCTGGTGCAGAGGTCTATGAACCCTATCGACGGTCCGTCGTTTAATCCACGGACCGTGGATGGTGTTCGTAGATCCCAGGTAAGCCTCTCAATTTTTCTAAGTGTAAGAGTGATCTACGGTTCAAATCTACGGACCGTAGATGGACTCACGAACCGTATACGGGGTCTCGTGAGTCCAAACCCTATTTCTATCTGACCTGACCCAGACCCCCTCATTTAAAAACTCCCCTAATTTCAAATCATTTCCACTTCCCTCCACTCACTCACTTTGAATTTCCGTTCATAGATTGAATATAGAAAGTCGGGAGTTGGGTCTTGACCTAGGGTAATTGTTAGATGAAATTGCATGATAAAATTGGAAGTTACAATACCTTTGGAATGATAGATAGTGATTGTTGCGTTGTTGTTTGTGATTATAAGTCTACATGTAAGTTTTAACCTAGGGTTCCAAAGTTTGTCTCAAATACTTGTTCAAATGATTAATCAGAATCCTTAGAATGATAAACTAGCACTATTCAATGTTGAAATGCATGGGTAGACTAAGATATTGTTGAAAATGGTCTAAAATGTGGACTTGCAAATAAAGATTGGCTGAAATTTGGCATAGATCACATCCACGATACCCTGTCCACGGACCGTAGATTTAGTTCGTGGGTTGATGCACTGGAAAATCTCCCGAAGTGTGAAACCACGGATGTGGACTACAGTCTGTACATCCGTGGTTTTCATCTGTGAACAATATTGTTGGCCCTCTGATCCACGGAAGGGTTCCACGGACCGTAGATCAGTCTACGGACCGTAGGTCTCCTCTGTGGATGACCACTGTAGCCTCTGTCTGAACTTTTTTTGGGTCTTTTTACTCTTCGTTTATAGTTCTAAAAGCTTTTTTTTGTTTGGTTATGGTTAGTTTGGGCACTAATATTGCGTCCACAGGTACGATGGCACTCAAGAAGCTAGTCACCTTTGCAAAATAGGGTAAGTCAAAATTTGTTGCTCTTAGCTTCCGGTTAATTGATGAGTACACAAACACAGAAATAGATCGAGGATACGTTCCTCCCAACACAAGGACTTTCCCCACGGCACCCCGAGCCACCAGAGGCACCTCCTAGAAGGGGATCACCGACGTAGTCACTGTCTCCCAGTCTGATGAGGAGCCCTCACTGATCAGGTCACCAACTAGGGTTGCTTCCAGTTAATCTACTGGGTCTGCGCCTGGCTCCGAGTCTGCCCATGGTTCAGGGTCAATTGCCTAGTCAGCCACAGGGTCCAGCCAGGATGACCAAGCTGCCTCGTCTGAAGAGGCCACTAGCTTAGAGTTTGTACCAGCACCATGGAATGATGATCCTACTCCAGTGGTCGGCGAGCCAAGAAGATGGTGTGTTGAGGGCCAATGGCAGATTTATCGGTATTCCAAAATGAGAAATAATAAAGGGAAGATGGCCCGACTTATTATAGAGGAGTGCAGAGTCGTCATGGGAATCTTGCACATTGATTAAGTCTGAGTAATCAAGAAACTTGCGTCGTGCCGCGACGTTAAAGCAAGCGTTGTTTAGGAGGCAACCCAAGATGTACAATCTAGCCAACGATAGGTTTATGTTTTCCATTTAGTAGTTATCTTTGTTTTAATGCGTCTCTGTATCAATTTAGATAAGTTTTTTAGTTTTTAGTCTTGGCTAGAATTAGCATAGAGTCTGTGTCTAAAAAGTGTCCAGAAAATGTAAAAAGAATAGCCTATTGGTTGCTACATGTGCAGGTACACCAAGAAAAATCTGCAAAAAATGGTCTGGTGCAGAGGTCTATGAACCCTATCGACGGTCCGTCGTTCGATCTACGGACCGTGGATGTTATCCGTAGATCCCAGGTAAGCCTCTCAATTTTTCTAGGTGTAAGAGTGATCTACGGTCCAAATTTACGGACTGTAGATGGACTCATGGACAGTATACGGGGTTTCGTTAGTCCAAACCCTATTTCTATCTGACCTGACCCAGAACCCCTCATTTAAAAACTCCCCTAATTTCAAATCATTTCCACTTCCCTCCACTCACTCTTCAAATCGTTTCAACCATTCCATAACCTCCCTATATCACTCCATAACTCTCCCATAAAATCATCCCTTCCATTTCCCCATAATTCCCACAGTTCCTTTCCATTTACGAATACAACTCAATCCATATTCCGAAAAAGGGTCCGGTGTTGGGTTAGTAACAAAAAGGTGATTCCTTGGTCTTGCTAAGCTTAGTGTCGTCACGCAATCACCCCACTCCTCGTTGCTTGTAAGGTAATAGACTTTCCCCTCACTTTGAATTTCCGTTCATAGATTGAATATAGAAAGTCGGGAGTTGGGTCTTGACCTTTGGTAATTGTTAGAAGAAATTGCATGATAAAATTGGAAGTTACAATACCTTTGGAATGATAGATAGTGATTGTTGCCTTGTTGTTTGTGATTATAAGTCTACATGTAAGTTTTAACTTAGGGTTCCAAAGTTTGTCTTAAATACTTGTTCTAATGATTATTCAGAATCCTTAGAATTACAAACTAGCATGATTCAATGTTGAAATGCCTGGGTAGACTAGGATATTGTTGAAAATGGTCTAAAATATGGACTTGCAAATAAAGATTGGCTAAAACTTGGCACAGATCACATCCACGATACCCCGTCCACGGACCGTAGATTTGGTTCGTGGGTTGATGCAGTTGAAAATCTCACCATGTGTGAAACCACGGATGTGGACTACGGTCTGTACAACTATGGTTTCCATCTGTGACCAATATTGTTGGCCCTCTGATCCACGGAAGGGTTCCACGGACCGTAGATCAGTCTACGGACCGTAGGTCTCCTCCGTGGATGACCACTGTAGCCTCTGTCTAAATTTTTTTTGGGACTTTTTTACTGTTCGTTTATAGTTCTAAAAGTTTTTTTTTTGTTTGTTTATGGTTAGTTTGGGCACTAATATTGCGTCCACGGGTAGGATGGCACCCAAGAAACTAGTCACCTATGCAAAACAGGGCAAGTCAAAATTTGTTACTCTTAGCTTCCGATTAATTGATGAGGACACAAACACAGAAACAGATCCAGGATACGTTCCTCCCAACACAAGGACTTCCCCCACGGCACCCCGAGCCACCAGAGGCACTTCCCAGAAGGTGATCACCGACGTAGTCAATGTCTCCCAGTCTGATGAGGAGCCCACACTGATCAGGTCACCAACAGGGGCTGCTTCCAGTTCAGCTACTGGGTATGCGTCTGGCTCCGAGTCTGCCCATGCTTCACGGTCCTATGCCTAGTCAGCCACAGGGTCCAGCCAGGATGACCAAG
>NW_006238970.1:846103-846788 GCF_000226075.1 Solanum tuberosum | reverse complement strand
ACAATCTTGATGAAGTCTGAGTAATCAAGAAACTTGCGTCGTGCCGCGACCTTAAAGCAAGCGTTGTTTGGGAGGCAACCCAAGATGTACAATCTAGCCAACAATAGGTTTCATTTTTCCATTTAGTAGTTTTCTTTGTTTAAATACGTCTCTCTATAAATTTAGGTAGGCCTTTTAGTTTTTAGTGTTGACTAGAATTAGCATAGAGTCTGTGTCTAAAAAGTGTCCAGAAAATGTAAAAAAAATAGCCTATTGGTTGCTACATGTGCAGGTACACCATGAAAAATCTGCAGAAAATGGTCTGGTGCAGAGGTCTATGGACCCTATCGACGGTTCGTCATTCAATCCACGGACCGTGGATGGTGTCTGTAGATCCCAGGTAAGCCTCTCAATTTTTCTAAGTGTAACAGTGATCTGCGGTCCAAATCTACGGACCGTAGATGGACTCACAGACCGTTTACGGGGTCTCGTGAGTCCAAACCCTATTTCAATCTGACATGACCCAGACCCCCTCATTTTGAAAACTCCCCTAATTTCAAATCATTTCCACTTCCCTCCACTCACTCTTAAAATCATTTCAACCATTCCATAACCTCCCTATATCACTCCATAACTCCCCCATAAAATCATCCCTTCCATTTCCCCATAATTCCCACAGTTCCTTTCCATTTACGAATACAACTCA
>NW_006238970.1:844925-845734 GCF_000226075.1 Solanum tuberosum | reverse complement strand
ATAATTGTTAAAATGATTAATCGGAATCTTGAGAATGACAAATTAGCATGATTCAATGTTAAAATGCATAGGTAGACTAGGATATTGTTGAAAATGGTCTAAAATGTGGACTTGCAAATAAAGATTGGCTGAAACATGGAACAGATCAGGTCCACGATACCCCGTCGACGGACCGTAGATTTGGTTCGTGGGTTGATGCAGTTGAAAATCTCACCAAGTGTGAAACCACGGATGTGGACTACGGTCTGTACATCCGTGGTTTCCATCTGTGACCAATATTGTTGACCCTCTGATCCACGGACCGTAGATCAGTCTACGGACCGTAGGTGTCCCCCATGGATGACCACTGTAGCCTCTATCTGAAATTTTTTTGGGATTTTGTTACTCTTCGTTTATAGTTCTAAAAGTTCTTTTTTTGTTTGTTTATGGTTAGTTTGGGCACTAATATTGCGTCCATGGGTAGGATGGCACCCAAGAAACTAGTCAACTATGCAAAACAGGGCAAGTCAAAATTTGTTACTCTTAGCTTCCAGTTAATCGATGAGGACACAAACACGGAAACAGATACAGGATACGTTCCTCCCAACACAAGGACTTCCCCCACGGCACCCCGAGCCACCAGAGGCATTTCCCAGAAGGTGATCACCGACGTAGTCAATGTCTCCCAGTCTGATGAGGAGCACACACTGATCAGGTCACCAACTGGGGCTGCTTCCAGTTCAACTAATGTTTCTGCGTTTGGCTACGCGTCTGCCCATGCTTCAGGGTCCTATGCCTAGTCAGCCACAGGGTCCAGCCAGGATGACCAA
>NW_006238970.1:843893-844649 GCF_000226075.1 Solanum tuberosum | reverse complement strand
TCGTGCCGCGACGTTAAATCAATCGCTGCTTGGGAGGCAACCCAAGATGTACAATCTAGCCAACAATAGGTTTCATTTTTCCATTTAGTAGTTTTCTTTGTTTAAATACGTCTCTGTATTAATTTAGGTAGGCCTTTTGGTTTTTAGTGTTGACTAGAATTAGCATAGACTCTGTGTCTAAAAAGTGTCCAGAAAATGTAAAAAAAATAGCCTATTGGTTGCTACATGTGCAGGTACACCATGAAAAATCTGCAGAAAATTGTCTGGTGCAGAGGTCTATGGACCCTATCGACGGTTCGTCATTCAATCCACGGACCGTGGATGGTGTCCGTAGATCCCAGGTAAGCCTCTCAATTTTTCTAAGTGTAACAGTGATCTGCGGTCCAAATCTACGGACCGTAGATGGACTCACAGACCGTTTACGGTGTCTCGTGAGTCCAAACCCTATTTCAATCTGACATGACCCAGACCCCCTCATTTTGAAAACTCCCCTAATTTCAAATCATTTCCACTTCCCTCCATTCACTCTCCAACCTCTTAAAATCGTTTCAACCATTCCTTAACCTCCCTATATCACTCCATAACTCCCCCATAAAATCATCCCTTCCATTTCCCCATAATTCCCACAGTTCCTTTCCATTTACGAATACAACTCATTCCATATTCCATAAAAATGTTCCGGTGTTGGGATAGTAACGAAGAGGTTATTCCTTGGTCTTGCTAAGCTTAGTGTCGTCACACAATCACCCCACTCCT
>NW_006238970.1:800965-843678 GCF_000226075.1 Solanum tuberosum | reverse complement strand
GCATTATGCACTTCTTGGATCCTAAGTGAGGAATGTAATTCTCTGATATTGGAACAATAAATTCAAGAATATAGACACAAATTTCCTCCTCCATACATTCTTCTATAGGCTCAGATGACTCGATTAATTTCTCATCATCTAAACATAATGTGGAAAAAATGATTGTAATGAGGTCTAGTGCGCCCTAACTTATGAATTATTTTATTATTTTACACCCTTCATATTTACACATACTAGAGTTTTTAAAAATAATATTATCTACTTCATTTATATAACTCTAGTGCACTCTTCTCAACAATGACAACATCAATAAAAGTATGATCAAGCAATTGGCCCTCAACCTTTTAGCTCTTCAAGTTGACTTATAAGTATTTTTTCTTCCTCACACATAGAATTACTAAATTGTTGGGTGTCATATGATTTAATCTTTTCACTCAACTTAAAATTTACTTTCTCGAGATCCCAATAATAGGTATTTTCATCAATCATGCGCTTAAATATTGATTTATAGCACAGTATCAATAAATCTTCTATGTCCCCACACAACTTATTTTGTTGAGAAAAAATTAGCTTATAAGAATCCAAAATTTCAGAAGTACAAAAATTGCAAGAACACTTAACACTACATACTTTTTCAGATGACATCTCAAGAAGAGTAAAACATATAATAAAGAAAAGTAAATTAAAACAAATTAAAAAAACAAATAAAAGGACTACAAGTCAAAATAAATACTAAAGACAATTTCTAAGCCATATTCCCTGGCAGCGGCGCCATTGTTTGATAACGTTCAAATATACCTCTTGAAAAGAAATATAAACGATCGTATGCAATATATTTACCCAACTATGAGTCGGGGTCGATCCCACAGAGAATATGGAAGAATATTGTCAATAGCAAATATTTAACTAGATAGTCGTTATATAAAAATGGGGGGATTTAAATTGAAATAAAATAAAAATAGTAGAAAGATAGCTTTGACCTAAGTATTTATTTATATTCAGATTATTAAAGGTAACTAGGAATGTGTTCCCCATAACCTCATAACGCGGTAATCCTAATAATAGTAATCCTTTTCTACTGTATTACATGCAAAGTGATAAGTTAGGTATCTCTAAATCCTTGGTCCGGCTACGTGTGTATAATTTACTAACCCTTACCTTTACCTCATATTAGACATCATAATCGATGTTTGGCTTCATTATTACTTCGCACCAATCGACACTAGCCTATTAGATAGTATCACACTAAATCTACGTTGATAATTCTTTTCTTGTTGATTACCTCCTTGGTCCGGCAAGTAGCAACAAGGTGAGTTCTAACGCGTGCACTCGTTAAAAAGATTTTTTAACGAAAGATTTATCAACGCATGCAAAACACTATTCAAGAATTGTTTATTTACTATTCATACTTTGTTAATCGATCATGGTTCCCACAACCCTAGTTATGAAAGTTAGCTACTCATTATCTCAAAAACACAACCAACATTTATTAAAATAAATATGCTTGTGTTAATCATAAAAAGTTAAGAACAATAGCTAATCTATATTTTATTAATCACGAATACAAATAAATAATAATGGAGAAGAAAGAATAAATCACAATTCTCCGGCCTCCACGGCGGCTCTTTCAAAGTTCCTAAGCTAGAAGAAAATTTATATTGTGTCTTGTGTCTTGGTTCTCTGTCTTCAAATAATTATTTCTATGCACTATTTATAGATGTAGAAAACCCTAAATAAAATAATTGAGTCCAAATTAAATTAGGAATCCAAAACCAAAAGGAATTGGATTCCTTTCTCTTTTTCGCCGCGTCAACAGTAGTGCCGCCTCAATGAATTTGTTGATTCTGCACCACCATTCATCAATTGGTCAGTGCATTGAGAGACTGCCATGTAACAGCTTATTCATTCAACTTAAATCTTTTGCAATTCGCAATATGCCCCTTTTATATAAATATAATATTTTATTCACTTAAATCCATTAAGCTGCCTGTTTGTTTTCCTTCTTGAACCTTCAATCTTTAATTCGTTTTAGCTCCAAACTTCTCCAATTTTTTACCAATTTAATCCTACAAATAAAATACAAAATTTAGCACAATCCATCATATTAATGCTCAAAAAGGCCAAATATAAATAATAAATGTGAGGAAATAATGATTAAAAATATGTATTTTTAACCTCACATCAAGTCTTAGCACCTACTTGGACTAGGGTTCAGCATACCCTCATAGTCCTAGAACTATATGCCCCATTGGTATAAGTCCCCTCTCTTGGGCATCAAATTTACTGATCACGCCAGTCGTGCCTTTATTGCCCTAACAAGGTATATTGGGTCCTCTCGATGGGGCGTATATATAAGACTCCGAGTTTAGCTTTTGTGATTTTATGTCTGTTAAAAGTACCTCCCATAGTCAGACATTAGTGCATTTGACTAGGTTTTCAGTTATACTCGAATATTCAGTCTCAGCATGTCATGTTCCTTATTAGTACTTGGTCACTGCATTTAATTCAGTTCTTTTTAGTGTATTTCAGCATTTACATCCTGTTCAGCTTATATCATTGCCCAGTTATGCTTTGTTCAGCTTATATGTTTGTTCAACTATTATCTATATCCTACATGGTCAGTACATTCCCAGTACTGACGCATACTCTATGCTACATCATTTCATGATGTAGGTTCAGGTACTCAGTATTCAGATCATGCATAGATCAATTCCCGATCTGAATTTAGCAGCTTCAGTGGTGAGTCCTCATACTTCGAGGACAATAGACATGTTTTCATATTCAGTTCTTTCATTTCATTTTAAGTTTTTCTAGGGTTAGCCGGGGGCATGTCCCAACAACTCTAGTTAGTAAAAGGCTTTTTCAGGCATAGTATTAGAATCAGCCTTAGTTTTGAGTGATTGTTCAGTATCACTAAACTCTTAGTAAGTTTTAATGTATTTAGATAAGTTGGGTATTCCTCACTTTCAGTTCTCTGATGTTTTAGCTTCCGCATAGTATCGCTTTATTCAGTTGTTTTAGTATGCCTATGATATTCCAGCTTCAGGGTTAGCTTGGGGTCACTCATGATTCTAGGTCATGTGTTTACGTCAAGGGGGTAACCTCAGGCGTGAAAAACTTGATATTAAAGCATTAGATTGAAGAGTCCTAGGATGTCTAAAAGCCGCACTAAGTAGATTCTCTTTCATGGGTGTGAAGCGCGCCACATCTATGACGGGGAGGATACTAAGTGTTCTAAGAAAAACTTCCCTTCTTTCTTTTACAACTCGTGTTATAGAGTATGAACTCTATATAACCTCCTTCTAACTCGTACTCGTCACGTTTTGAAAAATGCCTCCAGAAGAGATTACATAAGGAAGAAGCCAGTAGCTCCAGCAGACCCATGAATGAGCAAGTCAACATGCCGATTTCAGGGATGCTTTCCAAGTGCTTGCTCCATCTAGGACCGTCTAGGTCAATCAACAGGTTGTGGCCCTAGTTCCGCCCTAAACTAACACTGCTGCAATAAGAATCTGCTACTTCGCTTGGATGAAACCTTAGGATATACATGGGTATAAGTCAGAAACAAGAGTTTCTCTACGACATCCAGAAGATAACAGATATTATGGGTGGCACTACAATCGAGAGTCTGGAATTAGCTGACTATCAGTTGAATGGAGTGGCCTACACTTTGTACCAACAATGGGAGGATTAAAAGTCTTCCATTTAGATGTTTATGTGTTGTTAGATATAGGGGCTACACTTTATTTTGTAGCTCCCTATATATTAGTAAAACTTCAGTGCCAATCCAAAAACACTCTCAGAACCCTTCTCAGTATTAACTCCAGTTGGTCACCCAATTATAGCTAGACGGGTATTCAGAAATTGACCAGTCATAGTCTCTCGGAAAGTCACCTAAAAAAATCTTATAGAGTTAGAAATGGTAGACTTCGATAATATCATAGGCATATATTGGTTACATTCATGTTATGCCTCAGTCGATTGTAGAACAAGGATTGTTCAGTTTCAGTTTCCATCGTAGAATGGAAGGGTTACAGTTCAATGCATGTAGGTCGATTTATCTCATACCTTAAGGCCATGAAGATGATCTCCAAAGGGTATATCTATCATCTTGTTTTCGGTAAGCATTCAAACTCTGAAACCCCAACTCTTGAGTTAGTCCCAGTAGTGAATGAGTTTCCAAAAGTATTCCCAGAAGATCCTCACAGAGTTCCTCCTAAAAGGGAACTTGACTTCGGAATAGATCTTTTTCCAGATACCTAACCCATTTCGATTCCTTCTTACAAAATGGTTGCAGCTAAGATTAAGGAATTGAAAGAGCAATTGAAAGACCTTCTAGATAAAGGCTTCATCAGACCTGGTATCACTACAAGGGGTTCCCTTCTATTGTTCGTGAAAAAGAAAGATGGTTCTCTCAATTTAAAGCATGCATCATTATAAGGAGAAATATAGAAAACTCATTTTTTTCACACAAGACTCCAAAAAGCATGTATCATGCTTCTACAATTCTATGACTCAAACTCGATTAGGAATAGAAGAAAGAGACAAGAATATCCAAACTCACCTCAACTCATCATTCAACATACCATCCCCCCATTAGGAGAAACCCCATATAAACCAACACAAAAGGATTCCAACACAAAACTAGAAATTATGACTTACCGGCACCTTCATACGGATTTATCCCTTGTTAGCTTGGAGAGCATAGAAACGATTCCTTGCTTGACCATCAAAACTAGGACCACTATAAGGAGCTTGCCTAGCATTCCTTCCTTTAGCCACAATATTAGGACAATCTCTCACCTTGTGATCATTTTTTTCCCACAACCATAGCAACCACTATTGCCGGATAGACACTTCCCAAAATGCTTCTTTCCACAAGTGGAACAAGTAGGCTTAGCAATTTGAGAACCACCACCTCCTTCATGGTTAACCTTAGGAGCACTTGATAAATCATGATTTGGAGCCATTTTCTTAAACCTAGGTTGTCCTTGATCCTCATACCTACCCCTTTTCAAATCTTTCCTCACTCTAGTCATCTTGGACTCCTCAATAGATTGAGCATACACAACAAGCCTAGAGATGTTCATGTCACCATGGAGCATTGCCGTACGGCATTCATCTTTCACTAAGTCGGATACACCGGTAACAAACCTACTCATCTCCTCTCTAGAGTTAGACACCAAAGATGGAGCATACCTAGACAATATAGAGAACTTAAAAGCACACTCCTTCACACTCATATTACCTTGCTTAAGATTAATGATCTCCTCAATTTTGCACTCCCTCTTCTCTAGGGGAAAGTATTTAACTAAGAATTATTCCTTAAACTCCTCCCATTCTATAGGATCCGCTTCCTCCGGCCAATTTGGCTTCCATTGAGTGTACCAAATTTGGGCCACCTTCTTCAAATGGTATGAAGCCAATTCCGTTTTCTCTCTAGAAGATACTCCCATAGCATCCACAATTTTGTAAATCTCATCAAAGAATCCTTGGGGATCTTCTCCAATTGTAGAGCCCAAAAAGATAGGAGGATTCATCCTCACGAAGTCTCTCAACCTTGAGGCAGTCGTACTCTCATTATCATTCACTATAGGCCCCACATCTCTATTTGCTTGAGGCGTCATAGCTTGAGCTATAGTTAGAAAAGCTGCCCTAATCTCTTCATTAGTCATGGCCGGGGGACCCACCGGAACCTCATTATCTTGATTGCCTATGGGGACTTGGTCACCTTGAAGACCTTGGGGAGGAACTCCCCCATCCACATTCTCCTCTTCCGCTCTCCCAAGATTAGCCCTCGTATTCATATCCTATAAACACAAGATACATATTAGGAAAGATACTCATAGACAAAACTCTAAGTCACGACGTCAAGATTAATGAAAGAAGTGAAACTTCTACCGTCCTATAGCCTCTCGCTCATAGATGTGTCGCGACTCACACCGATGAACAAGACTTTACTGGACGTGGCATATGAAACTATGAATCCTAAGGGACAATTTCCAAAACGTTATGCTCTGATACCAAGTTTGTAACGACCTGAGAGCACCCCCAAGTTGTAACATGCGTACTCGACCTCTCGGAGGTCTAATACAAGCCTCTTAGCATTCGTTCATCGCATTCGGTAATAAAAATCATAAGGAATTTAAACACTTTTTAAAACAAATTCATAATCCTCATAAAATCTTTCAAGTGTAACGAAGTAGAATTTCTAAGTCTCATGTATAATCTTAGACACGAATAGAACATCTTAGGGGAACGACCCTTTACAACAAAATATAAGTCTTATACAATGTCTAAGTGGAAAATACTAGAAAGATAATAACTATGTCCTCGAATATATGAGGACATACCAAGCTTCTTGAGAAGAATCAATATCACAAGCTTCCTCAAAGGATCTCCTCAATTGCCACCACCTACACTTGTAATAATAGAGAGATATGGAATTAGTACAATAAGTACTAACTATGATGACCATGCAAGAAAACATGCACAACGAACATTTACAAGGAATGTATGCTTTTAAGACCTTCTTTAACAAACCTTTACAAACCACAAGCATAAACCCACATTTCAAGTCACCATTCACAATTAAGACCATATTCACATCATTTACAACTCAATTAACACAAGTGTACCATACTTAATCAAGGTAGCAAAGTAAGTCCTTCATTACCATTTAAGCCTCTATCTAAAGTCTCCCTAAGCCACACTTAAGTGAATAATGAAGTGACCGCCCATACAACCTCTTCATATACACCTAAATGTTCCTAAGAGTTACTACAGACAATGGTTTTATCATTACATTATAACATACCAAGTCAACATTCTTTATAAAACAATTTAGGAGACACACAAGCATATAGGGGTCAATCACATAATAGTCTTAAGTCTTAGGGAACTCACTTTAGTATTTTCTGAGCCTACTCGTGCCATGTGTAGATATCATCCCATACTACTACCTACAACTTGTAGAACATATCCAATATTAGAGTGCACATCCCATACGATGGAAATACGCCTTAACCGACATAGACCATACTAGCAAGGTATGGAATTCGGAGTCTATCCTACTTCGTGGAGGTTTTACTACTTGCCAAGGGTAGAACTAAAAGCAACCCATGTTGGCACATGGTTTAAGAGATATCCAAGGATGTTCATTTTGCCTAATCTCATGCTCCACTAGGCCACCATCCTAACCACATCCACTCGGTGCTTACGCTTGGTTTCCATAAAGTATTCAATCACATATGCACTAGAGAGGGTTCCTTTTCTAGTTCAACCAACCCATAGTACATCTTCCCAAGAAAGACCCCATTTCTTAGTCATAACCAATCTAGGTTCATAAGGATAGCTCATTTGACTTTCTTAGATAAGGACTCTCATGCCGTTCCGGCTCCATCCATCTCTAACTCTATCATTTCACTCAAGAAGGGAACATCACCCTAAGGCCCATCCTTCAAGGTTATACATTTACTTAGGAAAGCTAGACTCATGAAAAGGCACTATTCTTAAGCCTTACCAATTCAAGTCTTGGCCTAGAATTCCTCTTTTAGCATTTATAGGAAGAGCTCCATTACTAAGTCATTGCCCAACCAAACATTTATATACTCATATATATAATCAGGCTTTCATGACACAAGACAAGATACTCAAGTCTAGCATATGAACTACAACATCATCTTATAGAGACTCATCATAGTCCATCATCACCACATATCACCATTTCAAGAGAAACATGCTTTCACATTAGCATAATAACACTTTATACATTATCACATTAATACCATTAGAACATCTTAACATTATAACTTCACACAAAATTTACATATAGCTTCATATAGGACTTTACATATAGCCTCATATGTGTATAATAATATAACAATGTAATAACACTCATATAATGCCCTTCGTGGCCTCAATTCACAATAATGCAATATTTCCACATTATACAACAACTTCACTAATGCCTTCCATGGCTACAATTCACAATAATGCAATATTCCCACATTATACAACAACTTCACTTATGCCCTCTTGGCTACAATTCACAATAATACCACACAAGAATAAGATATAACACTTCCACCAAAGGTGTATCCAACCTACCAACAACAATCAATTCAATAAAGAGAGTTCAAGCCTTCTTACCATAATCCAAAGCCATAGCCAAAATCACCAATACTTCACCCATAAAGTTTACCACCATTAATTCATCCATTATCAACAATTAATCAAAAATAACAATAAAAACATAAGAGATATCAATACCATTCACTTTACACATAATTCTATCAACTTTGAATTTATAGAAATAGACCCACATCATAGCAAATTTTAGGGTTTTATAGAAGCCAAGGGTTCATGGAGTATTTCATTCAAAAACCACAAACAAACATCAATTAATCCATACCCAAACGTTTCAAATCATTTTCATGCAAGAACCCTTGATAGAATTCAAAAACAAGCTTTTAGTCACTTTTTGAAAACATTGTAAAATCCTTTGAAATTGAGTCTAGGATGAAGATGAGTCCTAGATGAAAAGCCACCATACCTCAATTGATGAAATTTCAACGAGATTTGGTGGAAGGGAACCCTCAATTGAAACCCTAACTCTCCACCTTCTTCTTCCTTGAACTTGATAGAACTTTAGAGAGAGAAAGAACTTTGGGGTTTTGATTTTTGGAAGAATGAATTCAAAAACACCTCTTAAATGTTTTAATACCTTTAAAATACTTAAAAAATACTTCAAATAATAATAACCCAAACTACCCCTCACTTAGTTGGACCTTTTTAAACAAGTCAAACTTAAGTTTTTTTTCCGCAGATTTCGTCGGGAAAGAAGTCCGCGACGCGAAGGTGTTCCCACAAGTTTCTGGAAATTAAATTTTGAGGCAAATGAGTCCGCGATGCGGACCAAGAGTTTTCGCCCATGGTGGAGATAGTCCGCGACGTGGACATGCTCCCTCCAAATGTATTTCCAAGCTGCCTTGGCAGCTTGCTTAGCCAAGGTTTGGGGTCCTCCTCGAGGACCCTTAGGGTGGTCCCGGGGAGTCTTACCCGAACGTTTTGACCCTTAAAACATTTATTAAGGCACTAGGGTCACCTCTAGTGATTTTTGACTCCAAACAACACATAAAAACATGAACTACATACTAGAACACAACAACACATAAAAGACTAGTTTCTGAACATCTTGGTCGTCCTTTGACGTTTGACTTCCAAACTCTTTAAAACCTACTAAAAAGGCTATAATTAATTATTTTAACAAGTTATTAATGCATAGGACCCATGTGAGGCTCTACTTTATCCTACTTCATTTTGAGGGGTGTTACAATATCCCCCACTTAGGAACATTCGTCCTCGAATGACACTTTAAAACATTAAGGGTAATGACTGAAAACTAGCAACCCACAACAATCATACAATATCAATATGAAAGCACTCATCAAGGAGGAAACATCAACTCCACATAACTAGCCATTCCAACACAACTTCATACAAATTTATGGATGTAGAAATCACACCTACAACTCCACATGCCTCAAACCCCCTTTTCCATTTCTCATTTATTTGGAGGAACTTCCTTCTCCATAGCACTTCATGCTCATAACAACATCAAAGAACACAATATGCAATTATCTTATTAAAACACAATCTTGCTACATCAAGAATACACTTAAGCATGCTCAACTAATCAACTCTAACAACTTTTTAACAACTCACCAATTTATGCATATAAGGAGAGCAACGATCATGAAACTGATTTTCTCATTTAAATGAAGAACTCAATTTAAAGCATGCATCATTATAAACAGAAATATAGAAAACTCATTTTTGTTCACACAAGACTCCAAAAACCATGTATCATGCTTCTACAATTCTATGACTCCAAATCGATTAGGAATAGAAGAAGGAGACAAGAATATCCAAACTCACCTCAACAAATCATTCAACATACCATCCCCCACTTAGGAGAAACCCATTTAAATCAACACAAAAGGATTCCAACACAAAACTAGAAATTATGACTTACCGGCACCTTCATCCGAATTTGTTCCCTTGTTTGCTTGGAGAGCATAGAAACGATTTCTTGCTTGACCATCAAAACTAGGACCACTATAAGGAGCTTGCCTAGCATTCCTTCCTTTAGCCACAATATTAGGACAATCTACCACCTTGTGATCATTTTTTCCCACAACCATAGCAACCACTAGTGCCGGATAGACACTTCCCAAAATGCTTCTTTCCACAAGTGGAACAAGTAGGCTGAGCAATTTGAGAACCACCACCTCCTTCATGGTTAACCTTAGGAGCACTTGATAAATCATGATTTGGATCCCTTTTCTTAAACCTAGGTTGTCTTTGATCCTCATACCTACCCCTTTTCAAATATTTCCTTACCCTAGACATCTTGGACACCTCAATAGATTGAGCATACACAACAAGCCTAGAGATGTTCATGTCACAATGGAGCATTGCCGTACGTCACACTTCTTTCACCAAGTCGGATACACCGGTAACAAACCTACTCATCTCCTCTCTAGAGTTAGACACCAAAGATGGAGCATACCTAGACAACATAGAGAACTTCAAAGCATACTCCTCCACACTCATATTACCTTGCTTAAGATTAATGAACTCCTCAATTTTGCACTCCGTCTTCTGTAGGGGAAAGTACTTACCCAAGAATGATTCCTTAAACTCCTCCCATTCTATAGGATCCACAACCTCTGGCCAATTTGGCTTCCATTGAGTGTACTAAATTTGGGCCACCTCCTTCAATTGGTATGAAGCCAATTCCGCTTTCTCTCTAGAAGATACTCCCATAGCATCCACAATTTTGTAAATCTCATCCAAGAATCCTTGGGGATCTTCTCCAATTCTAGAGCCCAAAAAGATAGGAGGTTTCATCCTCACGAAGTCTCTCAACCTTGAGGCAGCCGTACTCTCATTAGCATTCACCCTAGGCCCCACATTTCTATTTGCTTGAGCCATCATGGCTTGAGTTAGAGTTAGAAAAGCCGCCCTAATCTCTTCATTAGTCATGGCCTGGGGACCTACCGAAACCTCATTATCTTGATTGCCTTTGGGGACTTGGTCACCTTGAAGACCTTGGGGAGGAACACCCCCATTCACATTCTCCTCTTCCGCTCTCCTAGGATTAGCCCTCGTATTCATATCCTATAAATACAAGATACGGATTAGGAAAGATACTCATAGACAAAACTCTAAGGCACGACGTCAAGATTAATGAAAGAAGTGAAACTTCTACCGTCCTATAGCCTCTCGCTCATAGATGTGTCGCGACTCACACCGATGAACAAGACTCTACTAGACATGGCATATGAGACTATGAATCATAAGGGACAGTTTCCAAAATCTTATGCTCTAATAACAAGTTTGTAATGACCCGAGAGCACACCCAAGTCGTAACATGCGTACTCGACCTCTCGGAGGTCATATACAAGCCTCTTAGCATTCGTTCATCGCATTCGGTAATAAAAATCATAAGGAATTTAAACACTTTTTAAAACAAATTCATAATACTCATCAAATCTGTCAAGTGTAAAGAAGTAGAATTTCCAAGTCTCATGTACCATCTTAGACAAGAATAGAACATCTTAGGGGCACGACCCTTTACAACAAAATATAAGTCTTATACAATGTCTAAGTGGAGATACTAGAAAGATAACAACTATGTTCTCGAATATATGAGGACATACCAAGCTTATCCCAAGCTTCCTCAAAGGATCTCCTCAATTGCCACCACCTACACTTGTAACAATAGAGAGATATGGAATTGGTACAATAAGTACTAACTATGATGACCATGCAAGAAAGCATGGACAACGGACATTTATAAGGAATGTATGATTTTAAGACCTTCTTTAACAAACCTTTACAAACCCCAAGCATAAACCCACATTTCAAGTCACCATTCACAATTAAGACCATATTCACATAATTTACAACTCAATTAACACAAGTGTACCATACTTAATCAAGGTAGCAAAGTAAGTCCTTCATTACCATTTAAGCGTCTATCTAAAGTCACCCTAAGCCACACTTAAGTTAATAATAAAGTGACTGTCCATACAACCTCTTCATATACACCTAAATATTCCTAAGAGTTACTATAGACAAGGGTTTTATCATTACATTATAACATACCAAATCAACATTCTTTGTAAAACCATTTAGGAGACCCACAAGCATATAGGGGACAATCACATAATATCCCTAAGGCTTAGGGAACTCACTTTAGTATCTTCTAAGCCTACTCGTGCCATGTGTAGATAACAACCCGTACTACTACCTACACGTTGTCGAACCTATCCAATATTAGACTGCAAATCACATATGATGGAAATAGGCCTTAGACCATACTAGCAAGGTATGGAATCCAGAGTCTATCCTACTCAGTGGAGGTTGTTCTACTTGCCAAGGGTAGAAGTAAAAGCAACCCATGTTGGCACATGGTTTAAGAGATGTCCAAGGATGTTCCTTGTGCCTAATCTCATGCTCCACTATGCCACCATCCTAACCACATCCACTAGGTGCTTAGCCTTGGTTTCCATACAGTATTCAATCAAATATGTACTAGAGAGGGTTCCTTTTTTAGTTCAACGTACTCATAGTACCTCTTCCCAAGAAAGGCCCCATTTCTTAGTCATAGCCAATCTAGGTTCATAAGGATAACTCATTTGACTTTCTTAGATAAGGACTCTCATGCCATTCCGACTCCATCCATCTCTAAGTCTATCATTTCACTCAAGAAGGGAACATCACCCTAAGGCCCATCTTTCAAGGTTATACATTTACTTAGGAAAGCTAGACTCATGAAAAGGCAATATGCTTAAGCCTTACCTATTCAAGTCTTGGCCTAGAATTCCTCTTTTAGCATTTATAGGAAGAGTTCCATTACTAAGTCATTGCCCAACCAAACATTCATATACTCATATAAATAATCAAGCTTTCATGACACAAGACAATATACTCAAGTCTAGCATATGAACTACAACATCATCTTATAGAGACTCATCATAGTCCATCATCACCACATATTACCATTTCAAGAGAAACATGCTTTCACATTAGCATAATAACACTTTATACATTATCACATTAATACCATTAGAACATCTTAACATTATAACTTCACACAAACTTTACATATAGCTTCATATAGGACTTTACATATAGCCTCATATGTGTATAATAATATAACAATGTAATAACACTCATATAATGCCCTTCGTGACCTCAATTCACAATAATGCAATATTTCCACATTATACAACAACTTCACTAATGCCTTCATGGCTACAATTCAGAATAATGTAATATTCCCAAATTATACAACAACTTCACTAATGCTTTCATGGCTACAATTCACAATAATGCAATATTCCCACATTATACAAAAACTTCACTAATGCCCTCACTTACCACCAATAATTCATCCATTATCAACAATTAATCAAAAATAAACAATAAAAAACACGAGTTATCAATACCATTCACTTTACACATAATTCTATCAACTTTGAATTTTATAGAAATAGACCCACATCATAGCAAATTTAGGGTTTTATAGAAGCCAAGGGTTCATGGAGTATTTCATTCAAAAACCACAAACAAACATCAATTAATCCATACCCAAACGTTTCAAATCATTTTCATGCAAGAACCCTTGATAGAATTCAAAAACAAGCTTTTCACTTTTTGAAAACATTGTAAAATCCTTTGAAATTGACTCTAGGATGAAGATGAGTCCTAGATGAAAAGCCACCATACCTCAATTGATGAAATCTCAACGAAATTTGGTGGAAGGGAATCCTCAATTGAAACCCTAGCTCTCCACCTTCTTTTTCCTTGAACTTGATAGAACTTTAGAGAGAGAAAGAACTTTGGGGTTTTGATTTTGGAAGAATGAATTCAAAAACACCTCTTAAATGTATTAATCCCTTTAAAATACTTAAAAATACTTAAAATAATAATAACCCAAAGTACCCAAAGTACCCCTCACTTAGTTGGACCTTTTTAAACAAGTCAAACTTGAGTCTTATTTTCACAGATTTCGTCGGGAAACAAGTATGCGACGTGGAGGTGCTCCCACAAGTTTATGGAAATTAAATTTCGAGGCAGAGGAGTACGTGATGCGGACCATGATTTTTCGCCTTTAGTGGAGCTAGTCCGCGATGCAGACATGCTCCCTCCAAGTGTATTTTCAAGTTGCCTTGGCAACTTGCTTAGCCAAGGGTTGGGGTCCTCCTCGTGGACCCTTACGGTAGTCCCGGGGAGTCGTACCCGAATGTTTTGACCCTAAAAACATTTAATAAGACACTAGGGTCACCTCCAATGATTTTAGACTCCAAACAACACATAAAAACATGAACAACATACAAGAACACACCAACACGTAAAAGACTAGTTTCCGAACGTCTTGGTCGTCCCTTGATGCTTGACATCCAAAATCTTTAAAACCGACTAAAAAGGCTATTATTCATTATTTTAACTAAGTTATTAATGCATAGGACCCATGTGAGGCTCTACTTTATCCTACTTCATTTTGAGGGGTGTTACAATATCCCCCATTTGGGAACATTCGTCCTCGAATGACACTTAAAAACATTAAAGGTAATGACTCAAGACTAGCAGCCCACAACAATCATACAATATCAATATGAAAGCACTCATCAAGGAGGAAACATCAACTCCACATAACAAGCCATTACAACACAACTTCATTCAAATTTATGGAAGTAGGAATCACACCTACACCTCCACATGCCTCAAACCCCCTTTTCCATTTCTCATTTATTTGGAGGATCTTCCTTCTCCATAGCAGCTCATGCTCATAACAACATCAAAGAACACAATATGCAACTATCTTATTAAAACACAATTATGCTACATCAAGAATACACTTAAGCATGCTCAAGTAATCAACTCTAACACCTTTTAACAACTCACCAATTTATTCATATAAGGAGAGCACCAATCATAAAACTGATTTTCTCATTTCAATCAAGAACTCAATTTAAAGCATGCATCATTATAAGGAGAAATATAGAAAACTCATTTTTTTCACACAAAACTCCAAAAACCATGTATCATGCTTCGACAATTCTATGGCTCAAGCTCGATTTGGAATAGAAAAAGAAGACAAGAATATCCAAACACACCTCAACTCATCATTCCACATACCATCCCCCACTTAGGATAAACCCATCTAAACCAACACAAAAGTATTCCAACACAAAACTAGGAATTATGACTTACCGGCACCGTCATTCGGATTTGTTCCCTTGTTAGCTTGGGGAGCATAGAAACGATTCCTTGCTTGACCATAAACACTAGGACCACTATAAGCAGCTTGCCTAGCATTCCTTCCTTTAGCCACAAAATTAGGACAATCTCTCACCTTGTGATCATTTTTCCCACAACCATAGCAACCACTAGTGCCGGATAAACACTTCCCAAAATGCTTCTTTCGAGAAGTGGAACAAGTAGGCTTAGCAATTTGAGAACCACCACCTTCTTCATGGTTAACCTTAGGAGAACTTGATAAATCAGGATTTGGAGACCTTTTCTTAAACCTAGGTTGTCCTTGATCCTCATACCTACCCCTTTTCAAATCTTTCCTCACCCTAGTCATCTTGGACTCCTCTATAGATTGAGCATATACAATAAGGTTACAGATGTTCATGTCACCATGGAGCATTGCCGTACGGCACGCTTTTTTCACCAAGTCGGATACACCGGTAACAAACCTACTCATCTCCTCTCTAGAGTTAGACACCAAAGATGGAGAATACCTAGACAACATAGAGAACTTCGAAGCATACTCCTCCACACTCATATTACCTTGCTTAAGATTAATGAACTCCTCAATTTTGCACTCCCTATTCTCTAGGGAATAGTACCTACCCAAGAATGATTCCTTAAACTCCTCCCATTCTATAGGATCCGCTTCCTCCGGCTAATTTGGCTTTCATTGAGTGTACCAAATTTGGGCTACCTCTTTCAATTGGTATAAAGCGAACTCTGCTTTCTCTATAGAAGATACTCCCATAGCATCCACAATTTTGTAAATCTCATCCAAGAATTCTTGGGGATCTTCTCCAATTCTAGAGCCCAAAAAGATAGGAGGATTCATCCTCACGAAGTGTCTCAACCTTGAGGCAGCCGTACTATCATTATCATTCACCCTAGGCCGCATATCCCTATTTGCTTGAACCGTCATGGCTTGAGCTACATATAGAAAAGCCGCCCTAATCTCTTCATTAGTCATGGCCGGGGGAACCACCGGAACCTCATTATCTTGACTATCTATGGGAACTTGGTCACCTTGAAGACCTTGGGGAAGAACTCCCCCATCCACTTTCTCCTCTTCCGCTCTCCTAGGATTAGCCCTCGTATTCATATCCTATAAACATAAGATATGGATTAGGAAACATACTCATAGACAAAACTCTAAGGCACGACGTCAAGATTAATGAAAGAAGTGAAATTTCTACCGTCCTATAGCCTCTCGCTCATAGATGTGTCGCGACTCACACCGATGAACAAGACTCTACTAGACGTGGCATATGAGACTATGAATCCTAAGGTACAATTTCCAAAACCTTATGCTCTGATACGAAGTTTGTAACTACCCGAGAGCACCCCCCAAGTCGTAACATGCGTACTCGACCTCTCGGAGGTCTAATACAAGCCCCTTAGCATTCGTTCATCGCATTCGGTAATAAAAATCATAAGGAATTGAAACATTTTTTAGAACAAATTCATAATACTCATAAATTCTTTCAAGTGTAACGAAGTAGAATTTCTAACTCTCATGTTCCATCTTAGACACGAATAGAACATCTTAGGGGCACAGCCCTTTACAACAAAATATAAGTCTTATTCAATGATTAAGTGGAAATACTAGAAAGATAACAACTATGTTCTCGAATATATGAGGACATACCAAGATTCTTGAGAAGAATCAATATCCCAAGCTTCCTCAAAGGATCTCCTCAATTGCCACCACCTACACTTCTAACAATAGAGAGATATCGAATTAGTACAATAAGACTAAGTATGATGACCATGCAGGAAAACATGCACAACGGACATTTACAACGAATGTATGCTTGTAAGACCTTCTTTAAACAAACCTTTTACAAACCACAAGCATAAACCCACATTTCAAGTCACCATTCACAATTACGACCATATTCACATAATTTACAACTCAATTAACACAAGTGTACCATACTTAATCAAGGTAGCAAAGTAAGTCCTTCATTACCATTTATGCCTCTATCTAAAGTCACCCTAAGCCACACTTAAGTGAATAATGAAGTGACCGCTCATACAACCTCTTCATATACACTTAAATGTTCCTAAGAGTTACTATAGACAAGGGTTTTATCATTACATTATAACATACGAAGTCAACATTCTTTGTAAAACCATTTAGGAGACCCACAAGCATATAGGGGACAATCACATAATAGCCGTAAGGCTTAGGGAACTCACTTTAGTATCTTCTAAGCCTACTCGTGCCAAGTGTAGATAGCAACCCGTACTACTACCTACACGTTGTAGAACCTATCCAATATTAGAGTACACATCACATATGATGGAAATAGGCCTTAACCGACATAGACCATATTAGCAAGGTATGGAATCCAGAGTCTATCCAACTCGGTGGAGGTTGTTATACTTGCCAAGGGTAGAACTAAAAGCAACCCATGTTGGCACATGGTTTAAGAGATTTCCAAGAATGTTCATTGTGCCTAATCTCATTCTCCACTAGGCCACCATCCTAACCACATCCACTCGGTGCTTAGCCTTGGTTTCCATAGAGTATTCAATTACATATGTACTAGAGAGGGTTCCTTTTCTAGTTCAACCAACTCATAGTACCTCTTCCCAAGAAAGGCCCCATTTCTTAGTCATAGCCAATCTGGGTTCATAAGGATAGCTCATTTGACTTTGTTACATAAGGACTCTGATGCCGTTCCGGCTCCATCCATCTCTAAGTCTATCATTTCACTCAAGAAGGGAACATCACCCTAAGGCCCATCCTTCAAGGTTATACATTTATTTAGGAAAGCTAGACTCATGAAAAGGCACTATGCTTATGCCTTACCAATTCAAGTCTTGGCCTAGAATTCCTCTTTTAGCATTTATAGGAAGAGCTCCTTTACTAAGTCATTGCCCAACCAAACATTCATATACTCATATACATAATCAAGCTTTCATGACACGAGAAAAGATTCTCAAGTCTAGCATATGAGCTACAACATCATCTTATAGAGACTCATCATAGTCCATCATCACCACATATCACCATTTGAAGAGAAACATGCTTTCACTTTAGCATAATAAAACTTTATACAATATCACATTAATACCATTAGAACATCTTAACATTATAGCTTCACACAAACTTTACATATACTTTCATATAGGACTTTACATATAGCCTCATATGTTTATAATAATATAACAATGTAATAACAATCATATAATGCCCTTCGTGGTCTCAATTCACAATAATGCAATATTCCCACATTATACAACAACTTCACTAATGCCTGCATGGCTACAATTCAAAATAATGCAATATTCCCACAGTATACAACAACTTCACTAATGCCTTCATGGCTACAATTCACAATAATATCACACAAGACTAAGATATAACACTTCCACCAAAGGTGTATCCAACTGACCAACAAAATCAATTCAATAAAGAGAGTTCAAGCCTTCTTACCATAATCCAAAGCCATAGCCAAAATCACCAATACTTCACCCATAAGGCTTACCACCATTAATTCATCCATTATAAAAAATTAATTGTAAATAAACATTAAACAACACGAGAGATATCAATACCATTCACTTTACAAATAATTCTATCAACTTTGAATTTATAGAAATAGACCGACTTCATAGCAAATTTTAGGGTTTTGTAGAAGCCAAGGGTTCATGGAGTATTTCATTCAAAAACCGCAAACAAACATCAATTAATCCATACCCAAACGTTTCAAATCATTTCCATGCAAGAACCCTTGATAGAATTCAAAAACAAGCTTTTAGTCACTTTTTGAAAACATTGTAAAATCCTCTGAAACTGACTCTAGGCTGAAGATGAGTCCTAGATGAAATGGCACCATACCTCAATTGATGAAATCTCAACGAAATTTGGTGGAAGGGAACCCTCAATTGAAACCCTAGCTCTCCACCATCTTCTTCCTTGAACTTGAGAGAAATTTAGAGAGAGAAAAAATTTGGGGTTTTGATTTTGGAAGAATGAATTCAAAAACACCTCTTAAATGTTTTAAGACCTGTAAGATACTTAAAATAATAATAACCCAAGGTACCCAATCTACCCCTCACTTAGTTGGATCTTTTTAAATAGGTCAAACTTGAGTTTTATTTTCACAGATTTCGTCGGCAAACAAGACCGCGATGCGAAGGTGTTCCCACAACTTTCTGGAAATTAAATTTCGAGGCAGAGGAGTCCGCGATGTGGACCAATATTTTTCGCCCTTGGTGGAGCTAGTCCGCGACGCGGATATGCTCCCTCCAAGTGTATTTTCAAGCTGCCTTGGCAGCTTGTTTAGCCAAGGGTTGGGGTCCTCCTCGGGGACCCTTACGGTGGTCCCGGGGAGTCGTACCCGAACGTTTTGACCCTAAAAACATTTATTAAGACACTAGGGTCACCTCCAATGATTTTAGACTCCAAACAACACATAAAAACATGAACATACTAGAACACACCAACACGTAAAAGACTAGTTTACGCATGTCTTGGTCGTCCCTTGACGTTTTACTTCCAAACTCTTTAAAACTGACTAAAAAGGCTATTATTCATTATTTTAAAAAGTTATTAATGCATAGGACCCATGTGAGGCTCTACTTTATCCTACTTCATTTTGAGGGGCGTTACAATATCCCTCACTTGAGAACGTTCGTCCTCGAATGATACTTTAAAATAATAAGGGTAATGACTCAAGACTAGCAGCCCACAACAATAATACAATATCAATATGAAAGCACTCATCTAGGAGGAAACATCAACTCCACATAACAAGCCAATACAACACAACTTCATTGAAATTTATGGAAGTAGGAATCACACCTACAACTCCACATGCCTCAAACCCCCTTTTCCATTTCTCATTTATTTGGAGGAACTTCCTTCTCCATTGCACCTCATGCACATAACAACATCACATAACACAATATGCAATTATCTTATTAATACACAATCATGGTACATCAAGAATACACTTAACCATGCTCAACTAATCAACTGTAACAACTTTTAACAACTCACCAATTTATGCATACAAGGAGAGCAATGATCATGAAACTGATTTTCTGATTTAAATCATGGACTCAATTTAAAGCATGCATCATTATAAGGATAAATATAGAAAATTCATTTTTTTTCACATAAGACTCCAAAAACCATGTATCATGCTTCTACAATTCTATGACTCAAACTAGATTAGGAATAGAAGAAGGTGACAAAAATATCCAAAATGACCTCAACTCATCATTCAACATACCATTCCCCACTTAGGAGAAACCCATCTAAATCAACACAGAAGGATTCCAACACAAAACTAGAAATTATGACTTACCGGCACCTTCATCCGGATTTATTCCCTTGTTAGCTTGGAGAGCATAAAAATGATTCCTTGCTTGACCATCAACACTAGGACCACTATAAGGAGCTTGCCTAGCATTCCTTCCTTTAGACACAATATTAGGACATACTCTCACCTTGTGATCATTTTTCCCACAACCATAACAACCACTAGTGCCGGATAGACACTTCCCAAAATGCTTCTTTCCACAAGTGGAACAACTAGTCTTAGAAATTTGAGAACCACCATCTCCTTCATGGTTAACCTTAGGAGCACTTGATAAATCATGATTTGGAGCCCTTTTCTTAAACCTAGGTTGTCCTTGATCCTCATACCTACCCATTTTCAACTCTTTCCTCACCCTAGTCATCTTGGACTCCTCAATATATTGAGCATACACAACAAGCCTAGAGATGTTCATGTCACCATGGAGCATTGCCGTACGACACTCTTCTTTCACCAAGTCGGATACACCGGTAACAAATCTACTCATCTCCTCTCTAGAGTTAGACACCAAAGATGGAGCATACCTAGACAACATAGAGAACTTCAAAGCACACTCCTCCACATTCATATTACCTTGCTTAAGATTAATGATCTCCTCAATTTTGCACTCCCTCTTCTCTAGGGGAAAGTATTTAACTAAGAATTATTCCTTAAACTCCTCCCATTTTATAGGATGCGCTTCCTCTGGCCAATTTGGCTTTCATTGAGTGTACCAAATTTGGGCCACCTTCTTCAATTGGTGTGAAGCCAATTCCGCTTACTCTCTACAAGATACTCCCATAGCATCCACAATTTTGTAAATCTCATCCAAGAATCCTTGGGGATCTTCTGCAATTCTAGAGCCCAAAGAGATAGGAGGATTCATCGCCACAAAGTGTCTCAACCTTGAGGCAGCCGTACTCTCATTATCATTCACCCTAGGCCCCACATCTCTATTTGCTTGAGCCGTCATGGCTTGAGCTAGAGTTAGAAAAGCCGCCCTAAACTCTTCATTAGTCATGGTCGGGGGACCCATCGGAACCTCATTATCTTGATTGCCTATGGGGACTTGGTCACCTTGAAGACCTTGGGGATGAACTCCCCCATCCACATTCTCCTCTTTAGCTCTCCTAGGATAAGACCTCGTATTCATATCCTATAAACACAAGATACGGATTAGGAAAGATACTCATAGACAGAACTCTAAGGCACGACGTCAAGATTAATGAAAGAAGTGAAACTTCTACCGTCCTGTAGCCTCTCACTCATAGATGTGTCGCGACTCACACCGATGAACAAGACTCTACTAGACGTGGCATATGAGACTATGAAACCTAAGGGACAATTTCCAAAACCTTATGCTCTGATACCAAGTTTGTAACGACCCGAGAGCACCCCCAAGTCGTAACTTGCGTGTTCGACATCTTGGAAGTCTAATACAAGCCTCTTAGCATGCGTACTCGATGCGGACGAAGAATTTTGGCCCTTAGTGGAGCAAGTCCGCGACTCGAACATGCTCCCTCCAAGTATATTTTCAAGCTGCCTTGGCAGCTTGCTTAGCCAAGGGTTTGAGTACTCCTCGGGGACCCTTAGGGTGGTACCGGGGAGTCGTACCCGAACATTTTGACCCTAAAAACATTTATTAAGACACTAGGGTCACCTCTACTGATTTTAGACTCCAAAAAACACATAAAAACATGAACAACATACTAGAACACACCAAACACGTAAAAGACTAGTTTTTGAACATCTTGGTCGTCCCTTGCCGTTTGACTTTCAAACTCTTTAAAACCGACTAAAAAGGCTATTATTCATTATTTTAACAAGTTATTAATGCATAGGACCTATGTGAGGCTCTACTTTATGAAAGAGTGTCATAAGACTGACATGGCAATGTAAATAGGGGCAATAGAGCCCAATCTTCTTCAATTACTCCACCAGATAGGGCTGCACCTAGAGTATCTACTTCATGGACTATTGGAGGAGAAAATCGCCTATATGCGATCACTAATCATCAAGAGCAAGAGAGATCTCCAAATGTTGTCACTGGTATGATCAAAGTCTTTACTTTTGAGGTTTATGCCTTGCTAGATCCAGGATCGAGTCTATATTTTGTGACTCCTTATGTTGCATTGAATTTTGATGTTCTTCTTGAGAAACTTTGTGAGCCCGATAGTGACCCCAAGTAATTTATAACAAGGTGGGAATGACAGTTCAGTCACTCCGTCATTTATTTTGTTTTCATATTCATTTCTTTGTTTTGGAGCTTTCAAACCTTGAATAGTTAATTTTTATCAAAAGTTCAGGAAGATAACCTTAGAATCCAATTTTGACGATTTCATCATCTCTAGTAGGGTCATTTTATTCTAGTAGGGAGGTGGACACAAATCTCGAGGCTTCTAGTGTGACTCAGTGTGATTAGGGATTTTAACTTTTATATTTAGGCCTAAGTTTGACTTTATTCAACATTCTAGGTAAATGTTCTCAAATGAGAATTCTGTCAGTGTGGTTAGCTCTACAATGTTGAGTTTTGTCTAAAATGATCCTTCGTGTGGATGCCGACGCTCGAGGACAAATTAAAATCCCCCACACAGAATGTTTCTTAAATTAGAATTTGGGGTTGGTTCCCACTTTTTTCCAAGACACCTCGTATGAAACTTTTGTATGCTCGATTGAGTCTAATATATCAAATTTTATAGGATAGCATGCTTCGTTTGTGTGCAGGGTGTCGCGAGTGAACCCAAGCTAACCCTAAATCTAGAATATCACAAAAATAAAGAAATACGACTAAGTAAGCGGAAGGATAACTGTAAAGTGAGCCAAAACTAAAAGACTTCATGTGAGAATATTATAAATATCAACGGGGAACAACCCAAAGCAACTCAATATTAAATCTATGTCTAAAGGCCTCTAATACTGATGAGTTGATGTCCGAGCTAACTCTAAAAATATGAAAGCTGATAATGAGATAGCTAAACCAAAAGCATAAAGAAATGCCCTAGAACTATGAGGACTCACCATTGAAACTACTAAGTATGGACTGGAAGTCGAACTCAGTGTGATGTGGATATTGAGCGCCTCAACCTATATTATTGAATGATGTAGCACAAAAGTATATGTCAGTACTTATAATGTAATGATCATGCAGTATATATATACTAAGTTGAACAATACAAAGTTAACAAGAAAATAGATATGTAGAGACATAACTGAAAGGTGAACCAGATGCAATAAACAAGGACTAATCATGATGATAATGTGCTGAAATGAATACTGAAGTAAATGGTTATAACATGATCAATGCAATAAGAATCTGACTTTGGGAGATACTATTAACTCACATAAACCACGTGAGCTAAATATGGAGTCCGATGTATACGCTCCATCGAGAGGACCCAATATAACTTTCCATGGGTATAAAGGCATGACTGTGGCGTGTCCACTAAAAATTGATGTCCACCAGAGGGGACTTCTGAACCTACGTGGGCACGTACTTCTAGGACTTTGAGGGTACGCTAAACCCTAGTCCAACTTGGTGCTAAGTCTACTCCCCACTGAATATGTATGGCTAAAATGCAAATGAAATATTGAGTAGCTCAAATATTGATATGCTATCTGAGAATGAAACACATATTTACTGAAAGATATGGCATTCAAATTTTGAAGTATGATTTTCTGACTGAACTGCCTAGCAAGTATATTTTATAAGATACTAATAATTCATACAAGCTAGGGTTTTGAGTTCTATAAATGGGACTACATTAATTCTTCAAGAAGAAACATGTATTCAATACAATGGAAACTATAAAAGCTAAATTTCAATAGATCCCCAAGATTCGGGAAACTTAGGTCTGATCAATTTATGGAGGAATTGAAGAACTGACTGCATTCTAGGGACCAAACGGGTGAAACGAATCCACTAGTGACCCTGACTAAGTAAAACGACATAGTTTCTAGATAGTTTGTTACTATATTATTAGGTTTAGACTAAGTAAAACGACATAGTTAAAGCACCAGACAACGTAGTTTAAGTCCCAAACGTGTATGGGAAAAGTCCAATGTGACCCTGACTTAAAAACTATGAAAGTAACTTCAAGACATATTACACAAGCCGTCTGGAGCATCAAGGCCCGTCTAGTGGGTCGTGGTACTTGCCCTGCCAGACAGGGCTTTACTAAAACAAGCATAACTTTTTACTCCGGGGTCAGAATTAGGGAAACTCAGTGGCGTTGGAAAGAGGATTCCAAAGTTTTTAATTTGATAGGTCATAGGAACCCTTATTCATTTTTTGCTGAAAGATATGATCATTTTTTACCTAATCCTCAAAGTCTGTCAAGCCTCTTTCAGGAGCCACTTCACGGCTCATGTTAAGCTCCACAGCCCATTTAGACAACTGTGGTTCTTCAAAGAGGCTTGGGAGTAATGTGCCTCTTTTCACGAGCTACTCCACGGTCCGGGTGAAGGTCCACATACTGTGTAGTGGTTAGTGGTCCTTTACAGTAGCCATGATGGTTCTGTGTCCCCTTCATGCATCATTTCACGGCCCGTGTGGAGCTCCGTGGACCATTTAGTGGTCTGTGGTCTTTCACATTTTGTTGGGTGCACAACCACGAGAAAGGTGATGGTTTGTGGTCCTCTTCACGGCCCACAGACCATTCTATGGTTTGCCATTCTCTCTTGTTCCATCTTTGTTATGATTTTTTTGAAGTGTTAGAATATCTCCCCATTTGGATCATTCATCCAGGAATGAAGTCTAACCAAGATGAGTTTGGAGGAAAGAGCTGAAATCCCTACCAATTGATTACTTGAAACTAATATCTAATTGAACTATGTTGCATGAATCATGCAAATATTTTGAAATGCATTGATAACTGAGGGATCGAAATACTTAGACTGAATTTACACAAGATTAACAGAAATATTGGAGAGGACTATTACCTCAAGCTTAAACTAAATTGGACGGAAAGAGGTGAGGATACTGTCACGCCCCAAGCTACCCCCCGAGACGCGGACACGGGACCTAGGATCACAAGTGATCCCAAGCTAACCCTGCTGGCATGATCATGAGCATAGTAAAGATAATAAACTGATGCGGAAGCTAAATCATAAATAACATGAAAGGATGGGGAATACCCATATACTAGAACTGAGATAAATGAAAACTGATGAGTTTAATACAAAGAAGATATTAACTCAATACTAAGCTGAATCTAACTATGTCTGAAATAAGCCTTTAAACAGACTAGAAATGTTGGGACATCCCCCAACTAGGTCTAGCAAAACTGAAACTAAAGACTAAAACTGATAAAGATAAAGAAGTCACTAGTCCTCGAAGAATGAGGACTCACCACTGATGCTGCTGAACTGAAGATCGGGAATCGATCTAAGCGTGATCTGGATGCTGAGAACTTGAACCTACATCACGAGAAGATGTAGCGCACGTATGCGTCAGTACTTGAAAGGTAATGAGCATGCAGGATAGAGTAAAAGCTGAAAAGAACAATATAACTGAAACAAAGCAAATAAAAACAATAGAAATAATCTAGAACAATGATATAGATACTGAATACTGAGCTAACGGAATGCAATGACCAATTTATAACATGCTGACTCAATACTGAATGAACTGTAAATGTTGTAAATGCAATAGAGTCTGACTGAACTGTGAGAGCTAACAATAACCGACAATAAAACCACATGAGCTAAATGTGGAGTCTGATGTATACGCCCCATCGAGAGGACCCAATATACCCTGCCAGAGGTATAGAGGCATGCTTGCATGATCACTAAACTGATGTTGCCCAAAGAGGGGACTTACACCTACGTGGATCGTAGTTTTGGGACTATATGGGTAAGCTGAACCCTAGTCCAACTCGGTATTATGCTACTCCCAATGAATTAAGTAGTTAGCCGGTTATGACTGAATTTTTGTAAATACAGGATAGCTCGAACTGAACATGCAACTGAGAATGCAACAATTAATATAATAATGATGCATTCATAAACTGAGGCATGTATAACTAAATAGTGAAATATCTTACATAGCATGTGTAGTTCAAGAACTAAAGAAATAAATAGCTAGGGTTCTGGAATTCATGCAATAAACTGAGAAATAACATGATAATCTGATTTGGAACATTTAAATAACTAATTCATGATAATCTGTTGAAATTCTAGAAATCCTAGGTCTGTTCATAATCATGGAATCAAGAATCTGACTGAATTCTAGGGACCTAATGGGTGAAAGGAACCCACTAGTGAAATCCCACATACCTGGTGACGAATTCCACGGAGAAATCTTTTGATTTCGGGGCTGGAACTGATGGAACCTTGCTGCGTTCTTGAACTAGGGTTCTTGACCTTTTTCTCCTCTCTTGATTCTAATTTTCTAATTTTTGATTAATCGATCCACAGACATGAACCACGGTCCGTGACCTGACCTAAGGACCGTAGGTCCGGCCGTGGGTCGACACTTGGCCGAATTTCTGGCTGAGTTCTGGGGGTTGTTACTGACATGAACCACGGACCTGCAGGGCGGACCGTGGGTCCAACTACGGTCCGTGGATGGTGCCCGTGAGTGCCACCTGCAACACCAGAAATCTGCAATCTGGTCTATTTTCGGATACGGGGTGTTACATTATCTCCCCCTTGGGACCATTCATCCTCGAATGAAGAATAAACTAGCTGAAATGGAGGAAGAGGGCTGCAATCCCTACCACTAAACACTGAGAACTGAATTTCTGACTGAACTGAGTTCTAAGGACATGCAAAATACGCTGAAAAATGCAAGTACAAACCGAAAGAACATGATACTAAAACTTAATCTGCGCATGAATGACTGAAAAACTGAAGAGGAACTATTACCTCAAGCTTGAATGGAATCGAAAGGAAAGAGGTGAGGATACTTGGACTTCATGGCTGCTTCTGCTTCCCAAGTAGCTCCTTCTAAGGACTGACTCCTTCACAAAACGTTGACTGAAGCAACGTCTTTGTTTCTCAACCTTCTATCCTGACGATCGAGAATCTCATCTGGTACATCCTCATAAGAAAGGCTATCTTTTACAACCACAGTGTCTAATGGCACTACGGATGCTGGATCACCCACACACTTCTTCAAAAGAGAAATGTGAAAGACTGGATGCACTGCTGCTAAATGTGCTGGCAACCATAACTCATAAGCCACTTTACCAATCCTTTTCAATATCCGGTAAGGGCCTACATATCTGGGACTGAGCTTCTCTTTCTTGCCAAATCTCATCACCCCCTTCATAGGTGACACTTTCACGAAAACCCAATCATCAACTTGGAACTCTAGTTCCCTTCTTCTCACATTTGCATAAGACTTCTGGCGACTCAGGGTCGTCTTAAGTCTATCTCTAATGAGTTGCACTTTCTCAATAACATCAAGGACCGAATCTGGTTCTATCAAGGCTGCCTCACCTACTTCAAACCAACCAACTGGAGATATACACCTATACAATGCCTCATAAGGGGCCATCTTAATGCTGGAATAGTAACTATTTCTGTAGGCGAACTCAATAAGAGGAAGGTGATCATCCCAACTACCCTTGAAGTCGATCACACAAGCTCTCAAGATGTCCTATAGGGTCTGAATGGTACGCTCTGCCTAACCATGCGTCTGAGGATGAAATATTGTGCTAAGATTAACCTGAGAACCAAGACCTTTCTGAAATAACTTCCAAAAATGAGAGGTAAACTGAGGACCTCTATCTGAGATGATAGACAAAGGAACCCCATGCAACCTCACAATCTCATTAATGTAAAGCTTGGCGTAATCCTCCGCCGAATCTGTAGTCTTGACCGCCAAAAAGCGAGAAGACTTAGTAACCCTATCAACAATCACCCAAATGGAGTCATGTTGTCTGCGAGTACGAGGTAAACCTGTGATGAAGTCCATGTTGATCACTTCCCACTTCCAAGTAGGAATATTAATCTCTTGAGTCATGCCTCTTGGTTTTTGATGTTCTACCTTGACTTGCTAATAAAATATCTGGAATTGTGGGCTTCTACGAGAATATGTTGTCTCAAGTCACCCACATCAGGAACGCACAATCTACCTTGATAGCGAAGTACACTATCTCCCCCTTGGGAGAAAACCTCCACTCTCTGATTGTGGACTGCACCCTTAAGCTCAAGCAAGATTGGATCACTATCTTGCTTTTCCTTATCCTCTACTACCAAAGAAGATTATGATCTATTCTGGACTACCACACCACCATCTGATGTGTTAGTAAGACTAATTCCTAAGAGAGTAAGACGATGAACACCTTTTTCTACTTCCTTCTTTTTTTTCCTCAATATGTGCTACACCACCCTCTAGATTCATCTCTTTCTGGCCTTAAGGTAAGAGATAATTAATATATAGGTATTGAGCTACTACCCTTCTATTCTAAGACTGGATCATTTGGAAATTGGGACTGAACAAACCGAATTCTACAATCGACTGAGGCATGACAGAACTGAACCAATCCATGCCTAGAATGACATCAAAGTCTACCATTCTAACTCTACAAGATCTGCTGAGATGACTTTCTAAGAGACTGTGATAGGGCAATTTATGTATACCCATCTAGCTATAACTAGGTCACCAACTGGGGTAGAGACTAAGAAGGGTTCTGAAGGAGTTTCTAGACTTACTTCTAAGATTACTGCTATAAAGAGAGTTACAAAGGTAAGAGTAGCCCTTAGATCTAACACTACAAAATATCTAAAGAAGGACTCGAAACGTACCAGTGATCACATCAAGAGAATCTTCCTCGTCCTGGGGAGCCTGAAAAGCATAGAGCATATTTTGGCGCTGTCCGCCACCTGTACCAGAAGAGTTACCCTGCTGAGTTGGGTGACCTTTCGGTACTGTTAGAGCTATAGACTGAGCCCTAGTATTGTAACCTTCTTGCCCCTTCCTGGCAGAAGGGCAATTCTTAACCCTATGACAAGAATGGCCACACCCAAAACATCCTTCCTTGCCTGTAAGACACTCGCCTGGATAGTTCTTACCACACTTTGGACAAGTTGGGTAGGTCCTGTTTCCTGAAACACTTCCCTGAGACTTAGAGCCTGGTGCCCTACTATTCTGATCCTGTCGAAACTTTGAGTGATTTCCACCACCCGATTTTTACTGAGAGTACTAATAGTTCCCTGTTCTAACTTTCTTGGTTACCTTAGTAATTTCCCTAAGCTTATCTCCCTCAACCAGCTGATTGTTCTGATTATTCATACTTTGAGCGAAAGGTTGAATAGTATTTTGAACTTATGCATTCGAAACTCCCTGATCTGGGACTAGAGGAACTATGTTAGCATTCCTGGCATTTGCATTCCTAGTGTTAACTCTACGGGGAGGCATGATCGCAGAAATGTACAACGTCGAGTTAGAATAGAATTCTCATTCCTTATGCACGATAAGAATATCAAGAAAGTGAAGTTTTCCTAAAACACTTCATAGCCTCCCTCTCATTAGATGTGGTGCACTTCACACCCATGAAAAGGACTCTACTTAGTGCGGCTTTTCAGACATCCTAGGACACTTAAACCTAATGCTATGATACCAAGTTTGTCACGCCCCAAGCTACCCCAGAGATGCGGACATGGGACCTAGGATCACAAGTGATCCCAAGCTAACCCTGTTGGCATGATCATAAGCATACTAAAGATAATAAATTGATGCGGAAGTTAAATCATAAATAACATGAAAGGATGGGGAATACCCATATACTATAACTGAGATAAATGAAAACGGATGAGTTTAATACAAAGAAGATATTAACTCAATACTAAACTAAATCAAACTATGTCTGAAAATAACCTCTAACTGACTAGAAATGCTAGGACAAGACCTAACTAAGCCTAGCAAAACTGAAACTAAAGGACTAAAACAGTACTTGAAATGTACTGAGCATGCAGGATAGAGTAAAGCTGAAATAACATATAATTGAACAAAGCAATAAAGGAATGAAATAATCTGAACATGATATAGATACTGAAAATACTGAATACTGAGCTAACTGATGCAATGACCAAATTTATAACATGCTGAGACTGAATACTGACTGTACTGAAATATGGTCAATGCAATAGAGTCTGACTGAATTGTGGGAGCTACTAATAACCGACATAAAACCACATGAGCTAAATGTGGAGTCCGATGTATATGCCCCATCGAGAGGACCCAATATACCCTGCCAGAGGTATAGAGGCATGCTGGCGTGATCACTAAACTGATGTTGCCCACAGAGGGGACTTACACCTACGTGGCTCGTAGTTCTGGGACTATATGGGTACGCTGAAACCCTAGTCCAACTCGGTATTATGCTACTCCCAATGAATTAAGTAGTTAGCCAATTATGACTGAATTTTTGTAAATACAGGATAGCTCGGACTGAACATGCAACTGAGAATGCAACAATTAATCTGATAATGATGCATTCATAAACTGAGGCATGCATAACTAAATACTAGAAATATCTTACCTAGCATGTGTAATTCAAGAACTAAAGAAATACATAACTAGGGTTCTGGAATTCATGCAATAAACTAAGAAATAACATGATAATCTGATTTGGAATATTTAAATAACTAATTCATGATGATCTGTTGAAATTCTAGAAATCCTAGGTCTGTTCATAATCATGGAATCAAGAATCTGACTGAATTCTAGGGACCTAATGGGTGAAAGGAACCCACTACTGAAATCCCACATACCTGGTGACAAATTCCACGGAGAAATCTTTCGATTTCGGGGCTGGAATTGATGGAACCTTGCTGTGTTCTTGAACTAGGGTTCTTGACCTTTTTCTCCTCTCTTGATTCTAATTTTCTATGTTTTGATTAATGATTTGACTTAAGGTAAGTTGTAGTTATGTTTATAGGCCTAAACTGATTAAAACCTAATGATTTAGGGTCTAAACGACGTATCTTAGGGGTTAAACGAAATAGGAAAAGACCAAAAGACCCCTGACTTAACTGCTGTCGGAGTGACCAACAGATTGGACTGACGGGCCGTAGGTCAATCGACGGTCCGTCGATTGGAGTCGTCGGTCGAGTCTGCTTGACAAGGCTTCACTAAAACGAGCATCACATTTTACTCGGAGGTCGAAATTTAGCAACCTTAGTGGTGTTGGAAGGAGAATTCAATTATCTATCTTACCATAGGTTATGGGACACACAATTCCTTTTGTGCTAAGAGTTATGACCATCTGAAGTTGACCTATCAATAATTTTCATCTAACTGGCTGCAAACCCTCACTAACGGTCAGACCTATGGACCGTGCTTCGAATGACGGTCCGTGCTGGTCAACCGTCAATCATGACTGAAGTTGGGATTTAGGGGATTCGATCCACGGACACGAACCACGGTCCGTTACCTGACCTACGAACCGTAGGTCTGGCCGTGGGTCGACACTTGGCCAAATTTCTGGCTGAGTTCTGGGGGAGGTTGCTGACACGAACCACGGACCTGCAGGACGGACCGTGGGTCCTTCTACGGTCCATGGATGGTGCCCGTGAGTGCCACCTGCAACACCAAAAATCTGCAAGCTGGTCTATTTTCGGTGAGGCTATCCTTTACAACTACCCTCTCTAAAGATACTATCGATGTTGGATCACCCAGACATTTCATCAACAAGGAAAGGCGAAAGATTGGATGAACCGCTAGTAGTTCTATTAGAAATTATATCTCATAAGGCACCTTACCAACCCTTTTGAGGATTCTGTAAGGACCTACATACCTAGGACTGAGCTTTCCTTTCTTTCCATATATCATCACCCTTTCATAGGTGACAGCTTCAGGAAAATCCAATCATCAATTTCTAACTCTAAGTCCTTTCTTCTGACCTCTGCATAGGAATTTTGACGAATCTGATCTATCTCTAGTCTATCTCTGATTAGCTGAACTTTCTCCACAGCCGTATAATACAAATCTAGCCCAACCAAGTCTGCCTAACCTACTTCTAACCAACAAATCTGGCACCTGCATCTATACCCATATAACGCCTCATAAGGGGCCATCTAAATACTGGAATGGAAGTTGTTATTGCAACAGAACTTTATGAGAGGTAGGTGATCATCCCAATAACCATCGAAATCGATCACGCAAGCTCTCAACATGTTCTCTATGGTTTGAATGGTACGCTCTATCTGACCATTCGTCTGCGGATGAAATTTTGTACTGATATTTACCTAAGTACCAAGACCTTTTTTAAATGATTTCCAGAAATGAGATGTAAATTGGGGGACCTCTACACTACAACAAAAACAACTTTTAGTGGCAACAAATATACACATTATTAAAGAGTGCTAAATTCTTTACCGGCATTAGTTAAGTGTTGTTTGATCCAATGTCACTTAAGGCTTCAGGGACATATATAAAGACTGCTAATTGTCGCTAAAGTTACATATTTAGCTGCAAATGAGCTATTGTCATTAATTAATTGTTGCTAAAAATCATTTTGATGTAGTGCTATCTGAGAAAATAGACAAGGGAACCCCGTGCAACCTGGCTATCTCGCTAATGTAGAGTCTAGCATAATCCTCCGTTGAATCTTTAGTCTTGACAGCCAAGAAGTGAGCTGAGTTAGTGACTCTGTCCACTATCAGCCAAATTCAGTCATGCCATTTGTGAGTACGAGGTGAACCCGTAATGAAATTCATGTTTATCACTTCCCACTTCCATGTAGGAATGATAATCGCTTGAGTCACACCTCTTAGTTTCTGATGTTCCACTTTATCCTGTTGATAGTTAGGACACTTAGCCACAAAATATGTGATTTCCCTCTTTGTATTTTTCCACCAATAGACTTCTCATTGATCACGGTATATCTCAGTGGCACTTAGATGAATATACTATCTGTAATTATGGGCTTCTATAAGAATTTGCTTACTCAACTCACACACATTAGGAACACATAAGCAACCCTAGTAACAAAGCACATTATCTCTCCCTAGGGAGAAAACCTCAACTCTCTGGTGATGAACTACACCTTTCAACTGAAGTAATATAGGATCACTCTCATGCTTTTCCTTAACCCTCACTACCAATGAAGATTTTGACCCATTCTAAACTATTACACCACCATCTGACGTGTCCACAAGGAAAACTCTTAAGCGAGCAAGCCGGTGAACATATTTGGCTAATTCTTTCTTTTATTTCTCAACATGTGCCACACTACCCATAGATAGTCTGTGATAAATGCTCAACCACACCTCATCCAATACTAGGTATGGCCGATCGTAATCTAGTATAAAACCCAACAAAATGTTAGGGTCAAACCCACAGGGAGCGGTACAAGTTCGAATTTAGTTACGAAGTCACAAATGTAATCTACTAGGTGGTAGGAATAGAAATTATCGAAATAATTTAGTTAAATTGAAATTGGTGACAACAAATGTCAGATGGGGGGATTGGTTTGTCAATTAACAACTAAAACAAATACGAAAACAGATGGTTTCAATAATATTAAAAGAAATTCTCAGGATGTGATCGATTATAGGCTAATTATTCTATATGGGTAATAGAAGTTTAACAATAATTTGCTAAATCATTGTGGGTAGGCAAACTATAAGTGCAATAACTTTCTCTCGAACAACTATTACGGTTCAGGCTAATTCTCTCGAACCTTAATTTACTTACTCTCTCGAGCTAGATAGGTAGGAATATGTCAAAATTCACTCTCTCGAGCTAAACCCATAACGACCCAGACGCTAAAATTATCAATCGATAACCTTGGCTTTAGAACCTCTCTCTCGAGCAAGCCCAAAACACTAAGCTAAAATTGTATTTGCAACTACAATTCATGAATTACTGCTCAGTTATCAATCGAACCCACATTAAAACAACATTTAAATCATTAAACAACAATACCTATAAGCTAATTAAGCCAATAATAACATGATCACACCCCAAAAAATTGGGGTTTTAGCTACACATCATTAAAAGAGAGTAACAATTACCAATTATATTAGCCATGAGCTGGGTAAAAGTTTCCAAGTCTCTACAATGGTCTAAATTGAATAAATTCCAAAACCCACTTGCAAATCCTCAAATTCACTCTTCAAAAGCTTCAAAGTCTACAATCGAAACTCAAAAATTCAGAGAAAAACTTAAACTCTCAAACTCAGGGAATCAGAACTCTTTACTTTTCATTTAAAATTTCAATTTATAGTTATCCAATTTTTGGCCTGAAAGGCCATTGGGAAAAGTAAGTCGAGCCTCGCCAACAAGGTCGGTGATCTACCCTTCACTCCCTTCCATCGCCAATTTGCATTGGTCATCAGTCCTCAGTATTCTGTAAACTTAGGTGATCAAAGTTGTAGTCGTGGAGTCGTTCGGCGATTCGCCGACTGCCCATTCCTGTCGCCAAATTCATTCTTCCTCAGGGCTGGCCCGGTTAAACTCTGGGCGAGCTAAACAGCCGCTTGTCGATCACCAAAGTCATTTTCTTCAGTTTTTCAGCTTGTTTGCTCCTTTTTGCCTGGTAGTGTCCTTGCCTTGCTCCTTAGCCTTCATAACTACAAATAAACATTTTAACACTAGTTTAGAGCATAAATTAGGCAATTGAGGACACTTAAAGTATCAAAACAAAGCCCTAAATGAGTCAAAATCTCGGACTCATCAGTCTACTGAGTGTGTCAGCCACTACATTGTCCTTCCTCATATGGTAGAGCATATTTATGTCATAGTGTTTGAGGCATTTAAGAAATCTCATATGACGAAGATTCAACTCTTTCTAGGTAAACACATATTGGAGGTTTCTATGATCTGTGAACACATCAACATAAACACCATTCAAGTAGTGTCTCTAAATCTTTGCGGCAAACACTACATACTCAAAGATCGAGGTCATGAGTCGGGTAGTTCTTCTCATGGACCTTAAGTGTTCTAGAAGCATAAGTTATGGCCTTACATTGATACATTAACACACAACCTTAGCCGACCCTGGATGCATCACAATAAACCAGATCACCATCTGAGCCATCTAGTAGAGTCAAAATTAGAGATGTAGTCAACCACTCATCTGATCATTGAAACTTGACCTTCTTCTAATTAAACTTGGTCAATGGGTAAGCTATGGATGAAAATCCATAACAAACTTCATGTAGTAACTGGCCAAACCCAAGAAACTCCTGATATCAGTCGGAGAGGTGGGTCTAGGCTAGTGAAAGAGTGCCTCAATTTTATGAGAATCCCCTCAGATCCCTTCGCTCGATACCATATGGCCAAGGAAAGAGACCGACTATAACCAAAACTCACATTTGTTGAACTTACTGAATAGCTGGTGATCCTTGAGGGTTTGCAGAAAACCTCTCACATGAGTCGCATGCTCTTCCTCACCTTAGGACAATGAGGATATCATCAATGAAGACAATGACGAACAAGTCCAAATACTATTTAAACACCCTGTTCATTAAGTCCAGAAAAGTTTCAGGAACATCTGTTAGTCCAAAAGACATAACTAGAAATTCATAGTTATCATACTGAATCCTGAAAGATAGCTAGATTTGAGGTTTATCTTAGAAAAGCAACTAGCACCTTCAAGTTGGTTTAACAAGTCACCAATCCTAAGGATAGGATATTTATTCTTAGTTGTGACTTTGTTCAACTAACAATAGTCAATGCACATTCTGAGAGAGTCTTCTTTCTTTTTCACGAACAAATCTGAAGCACACCATGAAGATGTACTAGGTTTGATGAAGCCCTTATCTAGAAGGTCTTTCAATTATTATTTCAATTCCTTAAGCTCAGCTTGAGACATCATATAAGGAGGAATCAAAATAGGTTGGGTATTCGGAAGAAGATATTTTTGCGAAGTTGATTTCCCTTTCCGGAGGAACACTGGGAAGATCTTTTGGAAACTCATTTATGACTGGGACTAACTCAAGAATTAGGGTTTCATAGTTTGGACCCTTAAACTGAAAAAGATGATAGATATACCCTTTGGAAATTATTTTACTGGCCTTAAAGTAAGAGATAAATCGACCTACAAGCACTTACTTACTATCTTTCCACTCTAAGACTGGCTCGCTTGGAAATTGAAATCGAATGATCGTAGTTCTACAATCGACTGAGGCATAGTATGAATGTAACTAATACATGCCTAGATTGATATTAATATCTCCCATTTCTAACTCTACAAGGCGTGCTAAGGTAATTTTTTAGAAACTATGACACGGCAATTTATGTATACATGTCTGGCTATTACTGGTTCACCAACTAGAGTAGAGACTGAGAAGGGTTCTAAGAGATTATGGACTTTCACTGAAGATTCCTTCTAAATAGGGGGTTACAAAAGAAAGTGTAGCCCTTGGATCTAACAATGAATAAACATCTAAGTGAAAGATTTTTAACGCACCAGTGATCACATCAGGAGAATCTTCTTGGTCCAGGAGAGCCCGAGGAGCATACAACCTATTCCAGCACTGACCACCGCCTGTACCAGACGAGAAACCCAACTTAGAAGGGCGACTCACTGGAGCTGGTGAAGTTGAAGACTGAGCTTTGTTACCGCCTTGTCCTTGTCTAGAATAAAGGCAATCAGAACATCTTAACATTATAGCTTCACACAAACTTTACATATAGCTTCATATAGGACTTTACATATAGCCTCATATGTGTATAATAATATAACAATATAATAGCACTCAAATAAAGCCCTTCGTGGCCTCAATTCACAATAATGCAATATTCCCACATTATACAACAACTTCATTAATGCCTTCATGGCTACAATTCACAATAATGCAACATTCCCACATTATACAACAACTTCACTAATGCTTTCATGGCTACAATTCACAATAATACAACACAAGAATAAGATATAACACTTCTGGATCCAACCTACCAACAACAATCAATTCAATAAAGAGAGTTCAAGCCTTCTTACCATAATCCAAAGCCATAGCCAAAATCACCAATACTTCACCCATAAGGCTTACCACCCATAATTCATCCATTATCAACAATTAATCATAAATAAACATTAAACAACACAAGAGATATCAATACCATTCACTTTACACATAATTCCATCAACTTTGAATTTATAGAAAAAGACGCACTTCATAGCAAATTTTAGGGTTTTGTAAAAGACAAGGGTTCATGGAGTATTTCATTCAAAAACCACAAACACATCAATTAATCCATACCCAAACGTTTCAAATCATTTTCATACAAGAACCCTTGATAGAATTCAAAAACAAGCTTTTAGTCACTTTTTGAAAACATTGGAAAATCCTTTGAAATTGACTCTAGGATTAAGATGAGTCCTAGATGAAGAGTCATCATACCTCAATTGATGAAATCTCAACGAAATTTGGTGGAAGGGAACCCTCAATACTAAGATGAAGATGAGTCGTAGATGAAAAGCCACCATACCTCAATTGATGAAATCTCAACGAAATTTGGTGGAAGGGCACCCTCAATTGAAACCCTAGCTCTCCACCATCTTCGTCCTTGAACTTGAGAGAACTTTAGAGAGAGAAAGAACTTTGGGGTTTTGATTTTGGAAGAATGAATTCAAAAAAACCTCTTAAATGTTTTAATACCTTTAAAATACTTAAAAATACATAAAATAATAATAACCCAAACTACCCCTCACTTAGTTGGATCTTTTTAAACAGGTCAAACTTAAGTTTTATTTTCGCAGATTTCGTCGGGAAATAAGTCCGCGACGCGGAGATGTTCCCACAACTTTCTGGAAATTAAATTTTGAGGGAGAGGAGTCCGCGATGCGGAACAAGATTTTTTGCCCTTGGTGGAGCTAGTCCGCAATGCGGACATGCTCCCTCCAAGTGTATTTTCAAGCTGCCTTGGCAACTTGCTTAGCCAAGGGTTAGGGTCCTCCTCGGGGACCCTTAGGGTGGTCCCGGGGAGTCGTACCCGAACCTTTTGACCTTAAAAACATTTATTACGACACTAGGGTCACCTCCAGTGATTTTAGAATCCAAACAACACATAAAAACATGAACAAAATACTAGAACACACCAACACGTAAAAGACTAGTTTCCGAACGTCTTGGTCGTCCCTTGACGTTTGACTTCCAAACTCTTTAAAACCGTTTTAAAAAGGCTATTATTCATTATTTTAGAAGTTATTAATGCATAGGACCCATGTGAGGCTCTACTTTATCCTACTTCATTTTGAGGGGTGTTACAATATCCCCCACTTGGGAACATTCGTCCTCGAATGACACTTTAAAACATTAAGGGTAATGACTCAAGACTAGCATACCACAACAATCATACAGTATCAATATGAAAGCATTCATCAAGGAGGAAACATCAACTCCACATAACAAGCCCTTACAACACAACTTCATTCAAATTTATGGAAGTAGGAATCACGCCTACAACTCCACATGCCTCAAACCCCCTTTTCCATTACTCATTTATTTGGAGGAACTTCCTTCTCCATAGCACCTCATGCTCATAACAACATCAAAGAACACAATATGTAATTATCTTATTAAAACACAATCATGCTACATCAAGAATACACTTAAGCATGCTCAACTAATCAACTCTAACAACTTTTAACAACTCACCATTTTATGCTTATAAGGAGAGCAACGATCATGAAACTGATTTTCTCATTTAAATCAAGAACTCAATTTAAAGAATGCATCATTATTATGAGAAAAATAGAAAACTCATTTTTTTCACACAAGACTCCAAAAACCAGGTATCATGCTTCTACAATTCTGTGACTCAAACTCGATTAGGAATAGAAGAAGGAGACAAGAATATCCAAACTCACCTCAACTCATCATTCAACAGACCATCCCCCACTTAGGAGAAAACCATCTAAACCAACACAAAAGGATTCCAACACAAAACTAGAAATTTTGACTTACCGGCACCTTTATCCGAATTTGTTCCCTTGTTAGCTTGGAGAGTATAGAAAGGATTCCTTGCTTGACCATCAACACTAAGACCACTATAAGGAGCTTGCCTAGCATTCCTTCCTTTAGCCACAATATTAGGACAATCTCTCACCTTGTGATCATATTTCCCACAACCATAGCAACAGAGCTTGCCTAGCATTCTTTCCTTTAGCCACAATATTAGGCCAATCTCTCACCTTGTGATCATTTTTACCACAACTATAGCAGCCACTAGTACTGGATAGACACTTCCCAAAATGCTTCTTTCCACAAGTGGAACAAGTAGGCTTAGCAATTTGAGAACCACCACCTCCTTCATGGTTAACCTTAGGAGCACTTGATAAATCATGATTTGGAGCCCTTTTCTTAAACCTAGGTTATCCTTGATCCTTATACCTACCACTTTTCAAATCTTTCGTCACCCTACTCATCTTGGACTCCTCAATATATTGAGCATACACAACAAGCCTAGAGATGTTCATGTCACCATGGAGCATTGCCGTATGACACTCTTCTTTCACCAAGTCGGATACACCGGTAACAAATCTACTCATCTACTCTCTACAGTTATACACCAAAGATGGAGCATACCTAGACAACATAGAGAACTTCAAAGCATACACATCCACACTTATATTACCTTGCTTAAGATTAATGAACTCCTCAATTTTGCACTCCCTATTCCCTAGGGGAAAGTACTTACTCAAGAATGAATCCTTAAACTCCTCCCATTCTATAAGATCCACTTCCTCCGGCCAATTTGTCTTCCATTGAGTGTACCAAAGTTAGGCCACCTCCTTCAATTGGTATGAAGCCAATTCCGCTTTCTCTCTAGAAGATACTCCCATAGCATCCATATTCTCCTCTTCCGCTCTCCTAGGATTAGCCCTCGTATTCATATCCTACAAACACAAGATACGGATTAGGAAAGACACTCATAGACAAAACTCTAAGGCACGACGTCAAGATTAATGAAAGAAGTGAAACTTCTACCGTCCTATAGCCTCTCGCTCATAGATGTGTCGCGACTCACACCGATGAACAAGACTCTACTAGACGTGGCATATGAGACTATGAATCCGAAGGGACAATTTCCAAAACTTTATGCTCTGATACCAAGTTTATAACGACCCGAGAGCACCCCCAAGTCGTAACATGCGTACTCGACCTCTCGGAGGTCAAATACAAGCCTCTTAGCATTCGTTCATCGCATTCGGTAATAAAAATCATAAGGACTTTAAACACTTTTTAAAACAAATTCATAATACTCATAAAATATTTCAAGTGTAACGAAGTAGAATTTCTAAGTCTCATGTACCATCTTAGACACGAATAGAACATCTTAGGGGCACGGCCCTTTACAAAAAAATATAAGTCTTATACAATGTCTAAGTGGAAATACTAGAAAGATAATAACTATGTCCTCGAATATATGAGGACATACCAAGCTTCTTGAGAAGAATCAATATCCTAAGCTTCCTCAAAGGATCTCCTGAATTACCACCACCTACACTTCTAACAATAGAGAGATATGGAATTAGAACAATAACTACTAAGTATGATGACCATGCAAGAAAACATGAACAACGGACATTTACAAGGAATGCATGCTTTTAAGACCTTCTTTAACAAACCTTTACAAACCACAAGCATAAACCCACATTTCAAGTCACCATTCACAATTAAGACCATATTCACATCATTTACAACTCAATTAACACAAGTGTACCATACTTAATCAAGGTAGCAAAGTAAGTCCTTCAGTACCATTTAAGCCTCTATCTAAAGTCACCCTAATCCACACTTAAGTGAATAATGAAGTGACCCCCCATACAACCTCTTCATATACACCTAAATGTTCCTAAGAGTTACTATAGACAAGGGTTTTATCATTACATTATACCATACCAAGTGAACATTCTTTATAAAACCATTTTGGAGACCCACAAGCATATAGGGGACAATCACATAATAGCCCTAAGGCTTAGGGAACTCACTTTAGTATCTTCTAAGCCTACTCATGCCATGTGTAGATAGCATCCCATACTACTACCTACACGTTGTAGAACCTATCCATTATTAGAGTGCACATCCCATTTGATGGAAATAGGCCTTAACCGACATAGACCATACTAGCAAGGTATGGAATCCGGAGTCTATCCTACTCCGTGGAGGTTGTTCTACTTGCCAAGGGTAGAACTAAAAGCAACCCATGTTGGCACATGGTTTAAGAGATGTCCAAGGATGTTCATTGTGCCTAATCTCATGCCCAACTAGGCCACCATCCTAACCACATCCACTCGGTGCTTAGCCTTGGTTTCCATAGAGTATTCAATCACATATGTACTTAGAGAAGGTTCCTTTTCTAGTTCAACCAACTCATAGTACCTCTTCCCAAGAAAGGCCCCATTTCTTAGTCATAGCCAATCTAGGTTCATAAGGATAGTTCATTTGACTTTCTTAGATAAGGATTCTCATTCCGTTCCGGCTCCATCCATCTCTAAGCATTTCACTCAAGAAGGGAACATCACCCTAAGGCCCATCATTCAAGGTTATACATTTACTTAGGAAAGCTAGACTCATGAAAAGGCACTATGCTTAAGTCTTGCCAATTCAAGTCTTGGCCTAGAATTCCTCTTTTAGCATTTATAGGAAGAGCTCCATTACTAAGTCATAGCCCAACCAAACATTCATATACTCATATACATAATCAAGCTTTCATGACACAAGACAAGATACTCAAGTCTAGCATATGAGCTACAACATCATCTTATCTTCATCATAGTCCATCATCACCACATATCACCATTTCAAGAGAAACATGCTTTCACAAAGAAATATGCTTTCACATTAGCATAATAATGCCTTATACAATATCACATTAATATCATCAGAACATCTTAACATTATAGCTTCACACAAACTTGACATATAGCTTCATATAGGACTTTACATATAGCCTCATATGTGTATAATAATATAACAATGTAATAACACTCATATAATGCCCTTCGTGGCCTCAATTCACAATAATGCAATATTCCCACATTATTCAACAACTTCATTAATGCCTTCATGGCTACAATTCACAATAATGCAATATTCCCACATTATACAACAACTTCACAAATGCTTTCATGGCTACAATTCACAATAATACCACACAAGAAT
>NW_006238970.1:800017-800865 GCF_000226075.1 Solanum tuberosum | reverse complement strand
CAAGAACTCAATTTAAAGCATGCATCATTATAAGGAGTAACATAGAAAACTCAGTTTTTTCACACAAGACTCCAAAAACCATGTATCATACTTGGCTCTAGTTTCACTCTATCATTTTCCAAGTCGTTACAGAAGGGAACCCTCAATTGAAACCCTAGCTCTCCACCATCTTCGTCCTTGAACTTGAGAGAACTTTAGAGAGAGAAAGAACTTTGGGGATTTGATTTTGGAAGAATGAATTCAAAAACACCTCTTAAATGCTTTAATACCTTTAAAATAATATTAACCCAAAGTACCCAAACTACCCCTCACTTAGTTGGATCTTTTTAAACAGGTCAAACTTAAGTTTTATTTTCACAAATTTCGTCGGGAAACAAGTCCTCGAATCGGAGGTGTTCCCACAAGTTTCTGGAAATTAAATGTCGAGGTAGAGGAGTCCGCGATGCGGACCAAGATTTTTCGCCATTGGTGGAGCTAGTCCGCGACGCGGACATGATCCCTCCAAGTGTATTTTCTAGCTGCCTTGGCAGCTTGCTTAGCCAAGGGTTAGGGTCCTCCTCGGGGACCCTTAGGGTGGTCCCTGGGAGTCGTACCCGAACGTTTTGACCCTAAAAATATTTATTAAGACACTAGGGTCACCTCCAGTGATTTTAGACTCCAAACAAAACATAAAAACATGAACATATTAGAACAAACCAACACGTAAAAGACTAGTTTCTGAACGTCTTGATCGTCCCTTGATGTTTTACTTCCAAACTCTTTAAAACAGACTAAAAAAGGCTATTATTCATTATTTTAACAAGTTATTAATGCATAGGACCCATGTGAGGCTTTACTTTATCCTACTT
>NW_006238970.1:799625-799821 GCF_000226075.1 Solanum tuberosum | reverse complement strand
TTCTCCATGGCACCTCATGCTCATAACAACATCAAAGAACACAATATGCAATTATCTTATTAAAACACAATCATGCTACATCAAGAATACACTTAAGCACGCTCAACTAATCAACTCTAACAACTTTTAACAACTCACCAATTTATGCATACAAGGAGAGCAACGATCATGAAATTGATTTTCTGATTTAAATCAT
>NW_006238970.1:793876-799107 GCF_000226075.1 Solanum tuberosum | reverse complement strand
GCAATTTGAGGACCACCACCTCCTTCATGGTTAAGCACTTGAGAAATCTTGATTTGGAGCCGTCTTCTTAAACCTAGGTTGTCCTTGATCCTATACCTACCCCTTTTCAAATCTTTCCTCACCCTAGTCATTTTGGACTCCTCAATAGATTGAGCATACACAACAAGCCTAGAGATGTTCATGTCACCGTGGACCATTGCCGTACAACACACTTCTTTCACCAAGTTGGATACACCGGTAACAAACCTACTCATCTCCTCTCTACAGTTAGACACCAAAGATGGAGCATACCTAGATAACATAGATAACTTCAAAGCATACTCCTACACACTCATATTACCTTGCTTAAGATTAATGAACTCCTCAATTTTGCACTCCCTATTCTCTAGGGGAAGGTACTTAGCCAAGAATGTTTCCTTAAAATCCTTCCATTCTATAGGATCCGCTTCCTCCTGCCAATTTGGCTTCCATTGAGTGTACCAAAGTTGGGCCACCTCCTTCAATTGGCATGTAGCCAATTCCGCTTACTCTCTAGAAGATACTCCCATAGCATCCATAATTTTGTAAATCTCATCCAAGAATCCTTGGGGATCTTCTCCAATTCTAGAGCCCAAAAAGATAGGAGGATTCATCCTCACAAAGTCTCTCAACCTTGAGTCAGTCGTACACCCATTATCATTCACCATAGGCCCTAGATCTCTATTTGCTTGAGCCGTCATAGCTTGAGCTAGAGTTAGGAAAGCCGCCCTAATCTCTTCATTAGTCATGGCCGGAGGACCCACCGGAACCTCATTATCTTGATTACCTATGGGGACTTGGTCACCTTAAAGACCTTGGGGATGAACTCCCCCATCCACATTCTCCTCTTCCGCTCTCCTAGGATTAGACCTCGTATTAATATCCTATAAAAACAATATACGGATTAGGAAAGATAATCATAGAAAAAACTCTAAGGCACGACGTCAAGATTAATGAAAGAAGTGAAACTTCTACCGTCCTGTAGCCTCTCACTCATAGATGTGTCGCGACTCACATCGATGAACAAAACTCTACTAGACGTGGCATATGAGACTACGAATCCTAAGGGACAATTTCCAAAACCTTATGCTCTGATACCGAGTTTGTAACGACCCGAGAGCACCCACAAGTCGCAACATGCGTACAAGACCTCTCGGAGGTCAAATACAAGCCTGTTAGCATGCATACTCGACGCGGACCAAGATTTTTGGCCCTTGGTGGAGTTAGTCCGCGACGCGGACATGCTCCCTCCAAGTATATTTTCAAGCTGCCTTGGCAGCTTTCTTAGCCACGGGTTTGGGTCCTCCTCGGGGACCCTTAGGGTGGTCCCGGGGAATCGTACCCAAAAATTTTGACCCTAAAAATATTTATTAAGACACTAGGGTCACCTCTACTGATTTTAGACTCCAAACAACACATAAAAAACATGAACAACATACTAGAACACACCAACACGTAAAAGACTAGTTTCCGAACATCTTGGTCGTCCGTTGACATTTGACTTCCAAACTCTTTAAAACCGACTAAAAAGGCTATTATTCATTATTTTAACAAGTTATTAATGCATAGGACCCATGTGAGGCTCTACTTTATCCTACTTCATTTTGAGGTGTGTTACAGAAGGTCACTTCATGTAAGAGTGTCATAGGACAGACATGGCAATGTAAATAGGGGCAATAGAGCCCAATCTTCTTCAATTACTCCACCAGATAGGGCTGCACCTAGAGGATCTACTTCAGGGACTATTGGAGGAGAAAACCGCCTATATGTGATCACTAATCATCAAGACCAAGAGAGATCTCCAAATGTTGTCACTGGTATGATCAAAGTCTTTACTTTTGAGGTTTATGCCTTGCTAGATCCAGGATCGAGTCTATATTTTGTGACTCATTATGTTGCAATGAATTTTGATGTTCTTCCTGAGAAACTTTGTGAGCCCGATAGTGACCTCAAGTAATTTATAACAAGGTGGGAATGATAGTTCAGTCACTCCGTCATTTATTTTGGTTTTATATTCATCTCTCTATTTTGGAGCTTTCGAACCTAGAATAGTTATTTTTTATCAAAAGTTCAGGAAGATAACCTTAGGATCCAATTTTGACAATTTCATCATCTCTAGTAGGGTCATTTTATGCTAGTAGGGAGGTGGACACAAATCTTGAGGCTTCTAGTGTGACTCACTGTGATTAGGGATTTTAACTTTCATATTTATGCCTAAGTTTGACTTTATTCAACATTCTAGGTAAATGTGCTCAAATGAGAATTCTGTCAATATGGTTAGCTCTACAATGTTGAGTTTTGTCTAAAACGATCCTTCGTGTGGATGCCAAGGCTCGAGGCCAAATTAAAATCCCCCACGTAGAATCTTTCCTAAATTATAGTTTGGGGTTGGTTCCCACTTTTTTCCAAGATTCCTCGTATGAAACTTTTGTATGCTCGATTGAGTCTAATATATCAAATTTTATAGGATAGCATGCTTCGTTTGTGTGCACGGTGTCACTCCCCGAGGGTATCCCCTAGATGCAACATGGGACCTAGGATCGCGAGTGAACCCAAGCTAACCCTAAGTCTAGAATATCACAAAAATAAAGAAATACAACTAAGTAAGCGGAAGGATAACTGTAAAGTGAGTCAAAACTAAAAGACTTCATGTGAGAATATTATAAATATGAATGGGGAACAACCCAAAGCAACTCAATACTAACTCTATGTATAAAAGCCTTTAATACTGATGAGTTGATGTCCCAGCTAACTCTAAAAATATTGAAAGCTGATAATCAGATAGCTAAACCAAAAGCATAAAGAAATGCCCTAGAACTATGAGGACTCACCATTGAAACTACTAAGTATGGACTGGAAGTCGAACTCAGTGTGATATGGATATTGAGCGCCTCAACCTACATTATTGAATGATGTAGCACAAAAGTATATGCCAATACTTATAATGTAATGATCATGCAGTATATATATACTAAGTTGAACAATACAAAGTTAACAAGAAAATAGATATGTAGAGACATAACTGAAAGGTGAACCAGATGCAACGAACAAGGACTAATCATGATGATAATGTGCTGAAATGAATACTGAACTAAATGGTGATAACAATATCAATGCAATAAGAGTCTAACTTTGGGAGATACTATTAACTCACATAAACCACGTGAGCTAAATATGGAGTCCGATGTATACGCCCCATCGAGAGGACCCAATATAACTTTCCATGGGTATAAAGGCATGACTGTGGCGTGTCCACTAAAAATTGATGTCCACCAGAGGGGACTTCTGAACCTACGTGGGCACGTACTTCTAGGACTTTGAGGGTACGCTGAACCCTAGTCCAACTTGGTGCTAAGTCTACTCCCCATTGAATATGTATGGCTAAAATGCAAATGAAATATTGAGTAGCTCAAATATTGATATGCTATCTGAGAATGAAACATATATTTACTGAAAGATATGGCATTCAAATTTTGAAGTATGATTTTCTTACTGAACTGCCTAGCAAGTATATTTTATGAGATACTAATAATTAATACAAGCTAGGGTTTTGAGTTCTATAAATGGGACTACATTAAGTCTTCAAGAAGAAACATGTATTCAATACAATGGAAACTATAGAAGCTAAATTTCAATAGATCCCCAAGATTCGGGAAACTTAGGTCTGATCAATTTATGGAGGAATTGAAGAACTGACTGAATTCTAGGGACCAAACGGGTGAAACGAATCCACTAGTGAAATCCCACATACCTAGTGACGAAACTGTAGTTTTAATTTCAGGGCTGAACTTGAAGAACAACTCTGCTTCTCTTTGGAGAAATTGTCGCCTCTTTTTCTTCCTTTCTTTCTAAGTTGGATGATTTTAGGAAAATGAAGGTTCTAGATAGTTTGTGACTATATTATTAGGTTTAGACTGAGTAAAACGACATAGTTAAAGCACCAAACGACGTAGTTTTAGTGCCAAACGTGTATGGGAAAAGTCCAATGTGACCCTGACTTAAAATCTGAGAAAGTAACTTCAAGACATGTTACACAAGCCGTCTAGAGCATCAAGGCCCATCTAGTGGGTCATGGTACTTGCCATGCCCGACAGGGCTTTACTAAAACAAGCATAAATTTTTACTCCGGGGTCAGAATTAGGCAAACTCAGTGGCATTGGAAAGAGGATTCCAAAGTTTTTAATTTGATAGGTCATAGGAACCCTTATTCATTTTTTGCTGAAAGATATGATCGGTGTTGACCTAAACCTCAAAGTCTGTCAAGCCTCTTTCAGGAGCCACTTCACGGCTCATGTTAGGCTCCACAACCCATTTAGACAGATGTGGTTCTTCAAAGAGGCTTGGGAGTAATGTGCCTCTTTTCACGAGCTACTCTACGGTCAGGGTGAAGTTCCACATACTGTGTAGTGGTTAGTGGTCCTTCACAGTAGCCATGATGGTTCTGTGTCCCCTTCATACGTCATTTCACGGCCCGTGTGGAGCTCCATGGACCATTTAGTGGTCTGTGGACTTTCACACTTTGTTGGGTGCACAACCACAAGAAAGGTGATGGTTTGTGGTCCTTTTCACGGCCCACAGACCATTCTATGGTTTGCCATTCTCTCTTGTTCCATCTTTGTTATGATTTTTTTGAAGTGTTAGAATATCTCCCCATTTGGATCATTCGTCTTGGAATGAAGTCTAACCAAGATGAGTTTCGAGGAAAGAGCTGAAATCCCTACCAATTGATTACTTGAAACTAATATCTAATTGAACTATGTTGCATGAATCATGCAAATATTTTGAAATGCAATAATAACTGAGGGATTGAAAAAGTTAGACTGAATTTACACAAGATTAACAAAAATATTAGAGAGGACTATTACCTCAAGCTTAAGCTAAATTGGAAGGAAAGAGGTGAGGATACTGTCACGCCCCAAGCTACCCCCAAGACGCGGACACGGGACCTAGGATCATAAGTGATCCCAAGCTAACCCTGCTGGCATGATCATGAGCATACTAAAGATAATAAACTAATGTGGAAGCTAAATCATAAATAACATGAAAGGATGGGGAATACCCATATACTATAACTGAGATAAATGAAAACTGATGAGTTTAATACAAAGAAGATATTAACTCAATACTAAGCTGAATCTAACTATGTCTGAAATAAGCCTCTAAACTGACTAGAAATGTTGGGACATGCCCCAACTAGATCTAGCAAAACTGAA
>NW_006238970.1:790251-792925 GCF_000226075.1 Solanum tuberosum | reverse complement strand
CATGGAGAAATCTTTCGATTTCGGGGCTGGAACTGATGGAACCTTGCTGCGTTCTTGAACTAGGGTTCTTGACTTTTTTTCTCCTCTCTTGCTTCTAATTTTCTAAGTTTTGATTAATGATTTGACTTAAGTAAGTTCTAGTTATGTTTATTGGCTTAAACTGATTAAAACCTCATGATTTAGGGTCTAAACGACGTATCTTAGGGGTTAAACGAAATAGGAAAAGACCAAAAGACCGCTGACTTAACTGTTGTCGAAATGACCGACGGATTGGACTGACAGGCCGTAGGTCAATTGACGGTCCGGCGATTGGAGTCGTCGGTCGAGTCAGGGCTTCACTAAAACGAGCATAACTTTTTACTCGGAGGTCGGAATTTAGCAAACTCAGTGGCGTTGGAAAGAGGATTCAATTATGTATCTTACCATATGTTATGGGACACACAACTCCTTTTGTGATAAGAGTTATGAGCATCTGAAGTTGACCCATCAATAATTTTCATGTAATTGGCTGCTAACCCTCACTAACGGTCAGACCAACGGACCATGCATCGAATGACGGTCCGTTCGGGTCAACTGTCAATCGAGACTGAAGCTAGGCTTTAGGGGAATCGATTCACGAGACACGAACCACGGTCTGTGACCTGACCTACGGACCGTAGGTCCGACCGTGGGTCGACACTTGGCCGAATTTCTGGCTGAGTTCTGGGGGTTGTTGCTGATATGAACAACGGACCTGCAGGACGGACCATGGGTGCTCCTACAGTACTTGGATGGTGCCCGTGAGTGCCACCTGCAACACCAGAAATCTGCAATCTGGTCGATTTTTGGATACGGGGTGTTACATTATCTCCCCCTTGGGACCATTCATCATTGAATGAAGACTAAACTAGCTGAAATGGAGGAAGAGGGCTGCAATCCCTACCACTAAACACTGAGAACTGAATTTTTGACTGAACTGAGTTCTAAGGACATGCAAATACGCTGAAAATGCAAGTACAAACCGAAGGAACATGATACTAAAACTTAATCTGCGCATGAATGACTGAAAAACTGAAGAGGAACTATTACCTCAAGCTTGAATGGAATCGAAAGGAAAGAGGTGAGGATACTTGGACTTCATGGCTGCTTCTGCTTCCCAAGTAACTCCTTCTACGGACTGACTCATCAACAAAATATTGATTGAAGCTACTTCTTTGTTTCTCAACCTTCTAACCTGACGATCGAGAATCTCAACTGGTACATCCTCATAAGAAAGGCTATCTTTTACAACCACAGTCTCTAATTGCACTACGGATGCTGGATCACCCACACACTTCTTCAAAAGAGAAATGTGAAAGACTAGATGCACTGCTGCTAAATCTACTGGCAACCATAACTCATAAGCCACTTTACCAATCCTTTTCAATGTCCGGTAAGGGCCTACATATCTGGGATTGAGCTTCCCTTTCTTGCGAATACTCATCACCCCCTTCATAGGTGACACTTTCACAAAAACCCAATCATTAACTTGGAACTCTAGTTCCCTTCTTCTCACATCTGCATCAGACTTCTAGCGACTCAGGGCCGTCTTACGTCTATCTATAATGAGTTGTACTTTCTCAATAACATCAAGGACCGAATCTGGTCCTATCAAGGCTGTGTCGCCTACTTCAAACCAACCAACTGGAGATCTACAACTAAATCATAAATAACATGAAAGGATGGGGAATAACCATATACTATAACTGAGATAAATGAAAACTGATGAGTTTAATACAAAGAAGATATTAACTCAATACTAAGCTGAATCTAACTATGTCTGAAATAAGCCTCTAAACTGATTAGAAATGTTGGGACATCCCCCAACTAGGTCTAGCAAAACTAAAACTAAATACTAAAAGCAATAAAGATAAACATGTCACTAATCCTCGAAGAATGAGGACTCAACACTTATGCTGCTGAATTGAAGATCGGGAATTGATCTAAGCGTGATCTGAATGCAGAGAACCTAAACCTACATCACGAGAAGATGTAGCGCACGTATGCGTCACTACTTGAAAGGTACTAAGCATGTACGATAGAGTAAAGCTGAAAGAACATATAACTGAACAAAGCAATAAAACAATGAAATAATCTAAACATGATATAGATACTAAATACTGAGCTAACTGACTGCAATGACCAATTTATAACATGCTGACTGAATACTGAATGAACTGTAAATGTGGTAAATGCAATAGAGTCTGACTGAACTGTGGGAGCTACTAATAACCGACAATAAAACCACATGAGCTAAATGTGGAGTCCGATGTCTACGCCCAATCGAGAGGACCCAATATACCCTACCAGAGGTATAGAGGCATGTTGACGTGATCACTAAACTTATGTTGCCCACAGAGTGGACTTACCCTACGTGGCTCGCAGTTCTACTACTATATGGGTACGTTTAACCCTAGTCCAACTCGGTATTATCCTACTCCCAATGAAATAAGTAGTTAATCGGTTATGACTGAATTTCTGTAAATACGGGATAGCTCGAACTGAACATGCAAACTGAGAATGCAACAATTAAACTAATATTGATGCATTAATAACTGAGGCATGTATAGCTGAATAACTGAGATATCTGACCTAGCATGTGTAATTCAAGAACTAAAGAAATACATAGCTAGGGTTCTGAAATTCATGCAATAAA
>NW_006238970.1:759456-786022 GCF_000226075.1 Solanum tuberosum | reverse complement strand
TGTGGAGTCCGATGTATACGCCTCATCGAGAGGACCCAATATACCCTGCCAGAGGTATAGAGGCATGCTGGCGTGATCACTAAACTGATGTTGCCCACAGAGGGGACTTACACCTACGTGGCTCGTAGTTCTGGGACTATATGGGTACGCTGAAACCCTAGTCCAACTCGGTATTATGCTACTCCCAATGAATTAAGTGGTTAACTGGTTATGACTGAATTTCTGTAAATACTGGATAGCTCGAACTGAACATGCAAACTGAGAATGCAACAATTAATCTGATAATGATGCATTCATAAATTGAGGCATGTATAACTGAATACTGAAATATCTGACCTAGCATGTGTAATTCAAGAACTAAAGAAATACATAGCTAGGGTTCTGAAATTTATGTAAGAAACTGAGCAAAAACATGATTATCTGATTTGGAATATTTAAATAACTAATTCATGATGACCGGTTGAAATTCTAGAAATCCTAGGTCTGTTCATAATCATGGAATCAAGAATCTGACTGAATTCTAGAGACCTAATAGGTGAAAGGAACCCACTAGTGAAATCCCACATACCTGGTGACGAAATCCACGATGAAATCTTTCGATTTCGGGGCTGGAACTGATGGAACCTTGCTGCGTTCTTGAACTAGGGTTCTTGACCTTTTTCTCCTCTCTTGATTCTAATTTTCTAAGTTTTGATTAATGATTTGACTTAGGTAAGTTCTAGTTATATTTATAGGCTTCCACTTATTAAAACCTCATGATTTAGGGTCTAAACGACGTATCTTAGGGGTTAAACGAAATAGGAAAAGACCAAAAGACCCCTGGCTTAACTGCTGTCGGAGTGACCGACGGATTGGACTGATGGGACGTAGGTCAATTGATGGTCCATCGATTGGAGTCGTCGGTCGAGTCAGGGTTTCACTAAAATGAGCATCACTTTTTACTCGGAGGTTGGAATTTAGCAAACTCAGTGGTGTTGGAAAGAGGATTCAATTATCTATCTTACCATAGTTATGGGACACACAATTCCTTTTGTGCAAAGAGTTATGACCATCTGAAGTTGACCTATCAATAATTTTCATCTAACTGGCTGGTAACCCTCACTAACGGTCAGACCTACGGACCGTTCATCGAATGACGGTCCGTGCTGGTCAACGGTTAATCTAGACTGAAGCTGGGCTTTAGGGGAATCGATCCATGGACACGAACCACGGTCCGTTACCTGACCTACGGACCGTAGATCCGGCTGTGGGTCGACACTTGGTCGAATTTTTGGCTCAGTTCTGGGGGAGATTGCTGACACGAACCACAGACCTGCAGGATGGACCGTGGGTCCTCCTACGGTCCGTGGCTGGTGCCCGTGAGTGCCACCTTCAACACCAGAAATCTGCAAGTTGGTCTATTTTCGGATACGGGGTGTTACAGATACTTGGCCATCATGGTTACTTTTACTTCCTAAGTAGCTCCATCTATGGACTAATTCTTCCTAAAAACTTTTAATGAAGCGACTTCCTTATTTCTCAACCTATGAACCTAATAGTCAAGAATTTCAATTGGAACCTCTTGAAAGGTGAGGGTATCCTTTACAACTACCCTCTCTAAAGATACTATCGATATTCGATCACCCACACATTTCATCAACAAGGAAAGGCGAAAGATTTGGATGAACCGCTAGTAGTTCTATTAGCAATTCTATCTCATAAGGCACCTTACCAACCCTTTTGAGGATTCTGTAAGGACCTACATACCTAGGACTGAGCTTTCCTTTCTTTCCATATATCACACCCTTTCATAGCTGACAGCTTCAGGAAAATCCAATCATCAATTTCTAACTTTAAGTCCTTTCTTATGACCTCTGCATAGGAATTTTGACGAATATGATCTATCTCTAGTCTATCTCTGATTAGCTGAACTTTCTCCATAGCCATATAAAACAAATCTGGCCCAACCAAGTCTGCCTAACCTACTTCTAACCAACCAATATGGCACCTGCATCTATACCCATTTAGCGCCTTATAAGGGGCCATCTAAATATTGGAATGGAAGTTGTTATTGCAACAGAACTTTATGAGAGGTAGGTGATCATCCCAATAACCATTGAAATCGATCAATCAAGCTCTCAACATGTTCTCTATGGTTTGAATGGTACACTCTATCTGACCATTCGTCTGTGGATGAAATTTTCTACTGATATTTACCTAAGTACCAAGACCTTTTTTAAATGATTTCCAGAAATGAGATGTAAATTGGGGGACCTCTACACTACAACAAAAACAACTTTTAGCGGCAACAAATATACACATTATTAAAGAGTGCTAAACTCTTTACCGGCATTAGTTAAGTGTCGTTTGATCAAATGTCGCTTAAGGCTTCAGGGACATATATAAAGACTACTAACTATCGCTAAAGTTACATATTTATCTGCAAATGAGCTATTGTCATTAATTAATTGTTGCTAAAAATCATTTTGATGTAGTTCTATCTGAGAAAATAGGCAAGGGAACCCCGTGCAACCTGGCTATCTCGCTAATGTAGAGTCTACCATAATCCTCCGTTGAATCTTTAGTCTTGACAGCCAAGAGGTGAGCTGAGTTAGTGACTCTGTCCACTATCAGCCAAATTGAGTCATGCCATTTGTGAGTACTAGGTGAACCCCTAATGAAATTCATGTTTATCACTTCCCACTTCCATGTAGGAATGATAATCTCTTGAGTCACACCTCCTAGTTTCTGATGTTCTACTTTAACCTGTTGATAGTTAGGACACTTAGCCACAAAATATGTGATTTCCCTCTTTGTATTGTTCCATCAATAGACTTCTCATTGATCACGGTATATCTCAGTGGCACTCAGATGAATATATTATCTGGAATTATGGGCTTCTATAAGAATCTGCTTCCTCAACTCACACACATTAGGAACACATAAGCAACCCTAGTAACAAAGCACAGTATCTCTCCCTAGGGAGAAAACCTTAACTCTCAGGTGATGAACTGCACCTTTCAACTGAAGTAATATAGGATCACTCTCATGTTTTTCCTTAACCTTCACTACCAATGAAGATTTTGACCCATTCTAAACTATTACACCACCATCTGACGTGTCCACAAGGCAAACTCTTAAGCGAGCAAGCCGGTGAACATATTTGCTAATTCTTTCTTTTATTTCTCAATATGTGCCACACTACCCATATATAGTCTGTGATAAATGCTCAACCACACCTCATCCAATACTAGGTATGGCCGATCGTAATCTAGTATAAAACCCAACAAAATGTTAGGGTCAAACCCACAGGGAGCGGTACAAGTTCGAATTTAGTTACTAATTATATTAGCCATGAGCTGGGTAAAAGCTTCCAAGTCTCTACAATGGTCTAAATTGAATAAATTCCAAAACCCACTTGCAAATCCTCAAATTCACGTTTCAAAAGTTTCAAAGTCTACAATGGAAACTCAAAAACTCAGAGAAAAACTTAAACTCTCAAACTCAGGGAATAAGAACTCTTTACTTTTCATTAAAAAATTTCAATTTATAATTATCCAATTTTTGGCCTGAAAGGCCATTGGGAAAAGTAAGTCGAGCCTCGCTAACAAAGTCAGTGATCAACCCTTCACTCCCTTCCATCGCCAATTTGCATTGGTCATCAGTCCTCAGTATTCTGTAAACTTAGGTGATCAAAGTTGTAGTCATGGAGTCGTTCGGCGATTCGCCGACTGCCCATTCCGGTCGCCACATTCATTCTTCCTCACGGCTGGCCCGCTTAAACTCTGGGTGAGCTAACGAGCCACTTGGCGATCACCAAAGTCGCTTTTCTTCACTTTTTCAGCTTGTTTGCTCCTTTTTGCCTGGTAGTTTCCTTGCCTTGTTCCTTAGCCTTCATAACTACAAATAAACACTTTAACACTAGTTTAGAGCATAAATTAGGCAATTGAGGACACTTAAAGTATCAAAACAAAGCCCTAAATGAGTCAAAATCTCTGACTCATCAGTCTACTGAGGGCGTCAGCCACTGCATTGTCCTTCCTCATATGGTAGAGCATATTCATGTCATAGTGTTTGAGGCATTTAAGAAATCTCATCTGAAGAAGATTCAACTCCTTCTAGGTAAACACATATTGGAGGTTTCTATGATCTGTGAACACATCAACATGAACACCATTCAAGTAGTGTCTCTAAATCTTTGCGGCAAACACTACATATTCAAGATCGAGGTCATGAGTCGGGTAGTTCTTCTCATGGACCTTAAGTGTTCTAGAAGCATAAGTTATGGCCTTACATTGATACATTACCACACAACCTAAGCCGACCCCGGATGCATCACAATAAACCAGATCACCATCTGAGCCATCTAGTAAAGTCAAGATAAGAGTTGTGGTCAACCACTCATCTAACCATTGAAACTTGACCTTCTTCCAATTAAACTTGGTCAATGGGTAAGCTATGGATGAAAATCCATAACAAACTTCATGTAGTAACTGGCCAAACCCAAGAAACTCATGATATCAGTCGGAGAGGTGGGCCTGGGCTAGTGAAGTAGTGCCTCAATTTTCTTAGAATCCCCTCAGATCCCTTCGCTCGATACCATATGGCCAAGGAGAGAGACCGACTATAACCAAAACTCATATTTGTTGAACTTAGTGAATAGTTGGTGATCCTTGAGGGTTTGCAGAAAACCTCTCAGATGAGTCGCATGTTATTCCTCACCTTAGGACAATGAGGATATCATCAATGAAGACAATGACGAACAAGTCTAAATACTGTTTAAACACCCTGTTCATTAAGTCCAGAAAAGTTTCAGGAACATTTGTTAGTCCAAAAGACATAAATAGAAATTCATAGTTATCATACTGAATCCTGAAGGATAGCTAGATCTGAGGTTTATCTTAGAAAAGCAACTAGCACCTTCAAGTTGGTTTAACAAGTCACCAATCCTAAGGATAGGATATTTATTCTTAGTTGTGACTTGGTTCAACTAACGATAGTCAATGCACATTCTGAGAGAGTTGTCTTTCTTTTTCACGAACAAATCTGTAGCACACCATGAAGATGTACTAGGTTTGATGAAGCCCTTATCTAGAAGGTCTTTCAATTATTATTTCAATTCCTTAAGCTCAGCTTGAGACATCATATAAGGAGGAATCAAAATAGGTTGGGTATCCGGAAGAAGATATTTTTGCGAAGTTGATTTCCTTTTCCGGAGGAACACTGGGAAGATCTTCTGGAAACTCATTTGTGACTGGGACTGACTCAAGAATTAGGGTTTCATAGTTCGGATCCTTAACCTGAAAAAGATGATAGATATACCCTTTGGAAATTATTTTACTGGCCTTAAAGTAAGAGATAAATCGACCTACAAGCACTTAGTTACTATCCATCCACTCTAAGACTGGCTCGCTTGGAAACTAAAACTGAATGATCGTAGTTCTATAATCGACTGAGGCATAACATGAATGTAACTAATACATTCCTAGATTGATATTAATATCTCCCATTTCTAACTCTACAAGGCCTGCTAAGGTAAATTTCTAGAAACTATGACAGGGCAATTTATGTATACATGTCTACCTATTACTGGTTCACCAACTAGAGTAGAGACTGAGAAGGGTTCTAAGAGATTATGGACTTTCACTGAAGATTCCTTCTATGTAGGGAGTTACAAAAGAAAGTGTAGCCCTTGGATCTAACAATGAATAAACATCTAAGTGAAAGATTTTTAATGCACTAGTGATCACATCAGGAGAATCTTCCTGGTCTAGGAGAGCCTGAAGAGCATACAACCCAACTTAGAAGGGCGACTTACTGGAGCTGGTGAAGTTGTAGACTGAGCTTTGTTACCGCCTTGTCCTTGTCTAGAATAAAGGCAATCCTTCAACCTATGACCAGAATGACCACACCTAAAACAACCCTCTCTACAAGCAAGACACTCTCTTAGATGGTTCTTCCCATACTTTGGACAAGATGGAAAAGTCAGGTTACCTAAAGCACCACCTTGAGACTTAGAGCTGATATCCTTTCTTTATGATCCTATCGAAACCTGGGGGACTGAGAGCTAGCTAATGAAGGAGATAGGGTTATAGACCTTTTCTAAAAATGTGAGCTATTTCCACCACCCAACTTCTGGTGAGAGTATCCATAAATGCATGTTCTTCCTCTTTTGTTATCCTTAGCCATTTCATTGAGCTTATCTCCATATCCCCTTATAGCATAGCATTCCTACACGCGGTCTTTACTTGATCGAATACTTTAAACAAGAACTTGCTCATTTTTACCCTCGGATAAGCCACCATATGTGGGGCATACCTGGAGAGCTGGGTGAACTTTAGTTCGTATTCTTACACTGACATCGAACCCTGCCTGAAGTTCATAAACTCCAGAGTCTTATTCTTCCTCAACTCTCTCGGGAAGAACCTATCAAGAAAAGCTCAAGTAAAACATTTCCATATCATAGGAGATGCATCTGTACCCTTGTTGTCTCTCCACTTCGTGAACCAGATATGAGCCACATCCTTAAGTTGATAGGATGGTAACTCAACACTCCCAGTACCAGTCAATTGCATTATGTCAAGAATTTTCATGACCTTATCAATGAATATATGTGGGTCCTCACAAACCTTCAACCCTAGAAACTCTACCATATTCATACGACTAAAGTCTCAACCCTCGGCTGCAGCTAATCTACTAGTGGGGTTTGCAGGAATTGGGGTCTTCTGATTGGTCTGGTTGGCTACTGTCTGAGCCAACAATTGGATCGCTTTACAGAACTCCACATTGATAACCTCATGGTTCGGGATTGGAGGCACTGCGTTAGCATCACCTACATTAGCATTCCATGTGTTAGCTCTACGAGGAGGCATTATTTTAAATGCATAACAATGGATTAGAAAGGAGATGTTGAATCACACTTTATACACGATAGGAATAGCAAAAGAAGGGAAGTTTTTTCTTAGAACACCTAGTAGCCTCCCCCTCATGGATGTGGCGCGCTTCACACCCATTAAAGAGACTCTACTTAGTACGGCTTTCAGACATCCTAGGACAATTGAACCTGATGCTCCCATACCAAGTTTTTCACGCCTCGAGGTTACCCCCTTGATGCAATATGGGACTTAGGATTATGAGTCGCCCTAAGCTAACCCTAAATCTGGCATATCACAAGCATACTGAAATACAACTAAGTAAGCGAAAACATCACTGTAAAGTGAGTCAAAATAACTATAACTTCATGTGACAATATAACTTAATATCAATGCGGAACAACCCAAAACAACTTAATACTAACTCTATGTGTGAAAGCCTCTAATATTGATAAGTTGTTGGGACAAGTCCCGAGTTAACTCTAAAAATACTAAAAGTTGATATTGAGCTAACTAAACGATTAGCATAAAGAAACGTCTTAGAACTATGATGACTCACCACTGAAGTTGTTGAATATGGACTGGAATTCGAACCAAGTGTGATATGGATGCTGAGCGCCTGAACCTACATCATACAACGATGTAGTGCAAAAGTATGTTTCAGTACTTTGAATGAACTGAGGACGCAGGATATAAATACTAAGCTGAAATATATAAACTGAACATAGAAATAGTTATGGTGAGAGATAACTGAAAGTTGAACTAGATACAATGACCAAATACTAATCATTAAGAAAACATGCTGAATTGAGTACAGAAGTAATTACCGATAACATGGTCAATGCAATAAGAGTATGACTATGGGAGGTACTATTAAGCGACATCAACCACGTGAGCTAAACATGGAGTCCAATATCTACGCCCCATCAAGAGGACCCAATATACCTTTCCAAGGGTATAAAGGCATGACTATGGCGTGATCACTAAATCTTCATGCCCAACAGAGGGGACTTCTGAGCCTATGTTGGCACGTAGTTCATGGACTTCGAGGCTACGCTGAAACCTAGTCCAAATCAGTGCTAAGTCTACTCCGAACTGAATATGTATGGTTAAAATGCAACTGAAATAAAGAGTAGCTCAAATATTGATATGTTATCTAAGAATGTAGCATATATATACTGAAAGATATGACATTCGAATTTCAAAGCATGATTTTCTTACTGATCTCTCTAGCAAGTATAAATCATCAGTAACTGAGAATTAATACTAGATAGGGTTCTAAGTTCTAAGAATAGGACTACAATAATTCTTCAAGAAGAAACATGCATTTGATACAATGGAAACTATAACAACTTAATTTCAATGGATCCCCAAGATTTGGGAAACAGAAATTGAAGAACTGACTAAATTCTAAGGACCTAATGGGTGAAAGCAACCCAGTAGTGAAATCCCACATATCTAGTGACGAAAACTAAGGATAAATTCTTTGGATTTCTTGGGTTGTACATGAAGAACATCTTTGCTTGCTGTTGGGAGAAACTGTCGCCTATTCTCTTCTATTCTTTCTAAGTTTGATGATTTTAGGAGAATGAGAGTTCTAGTTAGTTTCTGACTAGATTATTAGGCTTAGACTGAGTAAAACGATGTTGTTTAAGCACCAAACAATGTAGTTTAAGTTCCAAACGCATTGGGGAAAAGACCAATATGATCTGACTTAAAAGTTGACAATGTGACTTAAAGAGAGACTAAACGGGTCATCTATAGCATCACGGCCCATCTAGTGGGTCGTGGTGCTTGCCTTGCTTGATAGGGGTTTACAAAAATGAGAATAAAATTTTACTCTGGGCTTAGAATTAGGTAGACTTAGTGGCATTGGAAAGAGGATTCCGCGATCTTTAATTTGATAGGTCATAGGCCCTCTAATTCATTTTTTTAAAAGAGGTGATCATTTGAAGTTGACCCAAAGCTCAAAGTCTGCCAAGCCTCTTTCATAAGCCACTTCATGGCTTGTGTGAAGCCCCAAGGACAATTTAGGAGACCGTGGTTCTTCATAGAGTCTAGGGTGTCGTGTGCCTCAATTTACGGGCCACTCCACAATCTCTATAATGTTCCACGGACCATCTATTGGTCTTTGGTCCTTCATAGTAGCCATGGTGGTTATGTGTTTCCTTCACTATCCATTTCACGGCCCGTGTGGAGCTCCACTGACCATCTAGTAGTCTGTGGTTTTTCACCTTTTGTTTGGTGCACAATTACGAGTAGGGTGATGGGTCGTGGTCCTTTTTACGGCCAGTGGACCCCTCTGTGGTTTTCCCTTCTCACTTGTTCCCTCTTAGTTCAGTTTTTTTTTTAGGTTTTACACATGCGGTTGCAATAAAACTTGGAAAACCTCGTCGGAGATTTGAAACTTTCCAAAACAAGTTGATATGCATTAACTAGTGTAGAGAAAATTCGGTCTTCGCAATCATTGACCTTGGGTCACGTTTGTTGAGACTACGAAGGTTGGTCACCATGATTTCGAGTCCTGGCCACATTTACAAAGGCTTAATCAACCTAGCCTTCTTTTAGAGGGGACCAGTCGCGATCGCAGGACTTTGTTTTCTCTTGCCTTTGCATTCGCGCGCTCCTTGATGCATTCATATTGGGAAACTTTCTCTTGATCTGAATTTCGGAACCCCTGGGCCTTGATCGCAAAAATAAAATCCGTCTGGTCATTTATTTAAAAACCAAATGTGATTTAGCTATGAAAGCAAATTTCAAAAGGCGATTACTCCTTCATTTTGGCTCGAAACTAGGTGATTAAAAGTTCAATGCATTTGGAACCATCGAGGCTTCATGCTTGGGTGATTGGAAGTTGTTAGGGAACTCTTGTTTGCTGTAAATTCTTGTCTTTCGGGCCTATTTCAATTTTTTTAATTGAACTTAAATGTTATTAAATTGCATATTGCTTGTCTTGGCTATTTCGAGCCCCGGATTTGTATTTATTTGGGACCATAATTTGGGGGAACTTTTTTAGACCCTTTGATGATATCAATTCCTAAAATTATGATGCAAGTCCCACCATTTCCATTTGACTTAAAAATTGGCTCTTTTCCATTTTATATATTTTATTGTTGAAACAACCGTATTGACGTTGTGATATATTTTGATAGCGTGGCAATGTTCTCAGGCAGTTCAGAATGGAAAAGTTCCAGCATTGTAATGTGGAGCACGTTCGATAGAGTTAAAATTAAAGTACAACTTCCTTTCTATTATATTAACCTTGAATGCGTAAATGCAGGTTGAATAGAATGAATTGGGGGAGTTCCTCTTATATCAATCTAAACTAGTACTATTCTATCTGCAGTCTATGGAGTCTCATCGCATTATCTGCGACTTCTCTTCACGGTGGGTGTTGTTGTCATGCCCCAAACTCAAGGAGCGCAACTGGCTCCTAATGCAAAAACTTAGGCCCGAACCAACCCTGCTAAACGATTTGCTACTAGCGCATGGCAGCACCACACAATCAAGAAAACAAACAAGTGTATCTTGGCTTAAAATTAAGCTCTCGGCCGGCAAGGTCCCTGTCAATAGATCTATAAAAGAAACAACTACTCCCAAGAGTTCATATAAAGAAATGGCCAACTAGCACAGACGTCTTGATTGGGCCTTCGAGGCCACCATTATCTTAATACCGAAACTGAAAGGAGGTATATATCAAGACAATACATCAATTAGCTAACAAGCTACAGCAAACCAACAAAACTAGGCCATCATGGCCATAACGTAGCTATACAGCCCACACATTAGTCTGCAAGCCTCTAAGAGTAGTAAAGATTGTCATGACAGGGCCCAACCTACCCATAAAAGTATATACAACAAAATCTAACAAACCTCCCAACTCTGGCAGCTCCGGAGGAAAGGGTCTATCCAATCGGATAGAAGTCAATCTTGCTGCTGAGGAGGTCTACTAAGTCATCTATCTGGACCTGCAGGCATGAATACAGTACCCCCAAGAAATGAGGCATCAATACGAAATACTGTATCGAGTATGAAAGGCAATACTCTATGAGCATGTATCCTAATATACTGGGAGTAATCCAATAAATAAATCAAGGATAAGATAATTGTACTGACCTTCTTCTAAATCTAAACATATCAAAAATAATAAAACAACAACCTAACCAATCCCCCATAAACTCGGCAGGTACAAATAACACACAATACCACCTACAAAGGCCCCCATAAGCCCAAAAGGTGCCAATCAGTTTATACACCCTTATCGATAGTCCCCTTGCCCCGTAGGCAGTCACAAAGCCTTCTTAGGCCTCAATATAGACCCGTAGGCAACTCATAGAACTTCTAGGCATCAATATAGCCCCGTAGACAACTATTAGACCTTCTAGGCATCAATATAGCCCCGTAGGTAGAACATAGCCCTTCTAGGCATAGATCACATTCCTGTAGCTAACCACAATAGCCCCAATGGCAACAATAACAATCCAATAGGCTAAAAGCGAGCAGTTTAGCTATAAGAAACCTATTTGGATAGCCTCTAAGTCGTGTCCAACATAGGGACACTAATAATTGTATAAGAATCCAGACAAGGGAGGATTATATCCACTCGAGCAGCCAATAATCAACAATAATGGCTACAAGTATAACAATGATAACAACCCAATTACATTGCTCCTAAGCTTTAAGGAAACATTTCGTAAGTAGTGAATAGCCTTAACATACTATTTTCACTTAACTAACGTGGCCTAACGACTTTTACTCACAACCCCCCCCCCGATACTACAACAAGGCAGGACCATATTCAACACATAAGAATATAAGATAACATGATAATCAGATAAAATATATGTATTTCTATCACAAATTGATATTTGTGGCTTATCAAAGCTAGAGTCGATGAAAGAAGGGTCTTACCTTGATCTAAAGTTCGTAATATACCTCAAAACCTTAAAATATGTCCAAACCCTTGCTGTCCCAACACCGAAGTATGATATGCTACGAAATTGATAAAACAAATTATACCATGATGACGAACTCAACACGTAAAACAACTTTCGTCAAGGACTTAAGTCAGGAAAATCTATAATTTGGTTGATCCTAGAAATGGGTTTTCTATGTTTTCTGGTTCTTAACTAGAAAAAATCAAAGAAGAAGATATATAAAAAATTCCACCTACCTAGGGCCCACCTCACATGCTTGCTGGCACAGTCTCTCAAAAACTTGAATATCTCTCTATTTTGAAGTCGTATGAACAAACGGTTTGATGTGTTTGAAACTACACTCGTGGAACTTCGAATTGATAGGTCGTGCGCCCCATAACTCTTTATAGATTGGGAGAAAACCTCTGAGACATTTGACCCAAATTTCAGGTAAATCATTAAAAAGGAACTTACGAACGTTCGCCAACTTTTATTTTGCCAATTACCTAACTTCAAAACTTTAGATACAACCCTTGAACACTTAAAATATTACATACCACATCATTCTTAATTTATTACTCACCCACTTTCTCTTCCACAAAGGTACGAGTTAATTTAGATGTTTTGAAAAGTCGGTGTGTAACATCCTTCCTCCCTTAGAAACATCTGTCCTCGTATGAAAAATCTAAGTCAAGCGGTTAAGTCCTGAGGAGTCGCCAAAATTTAGGCAGAGTTTCCTTTGTATATGTGACCATTCAGGAACCTGAAACACGAAAATTCTAACCTACGTGTCTCACAGGATGATATATATAGCTAAGCACTATAGCTTCACAATAACAGTGCGAGCAAACATACAACGACAACAACCATAATAATAAGCAACAATATAAAAAAATACAGATAGGTATCTTACCTCACTGCAATAATATAAACTGATATGCCATCACCCTGGGGTATGAAACAAGTGAGGATATTTGGACCTCATGCCATCCTCAGCTTCCCAGGTCACCTCTTCTCTATTCTTGTTTCTTCACAATACTATAACCGAAGCACACTCGGTGGTCTTCAATTTATGGACCTATCGATCTAATACGGAAACTGGAGTTTCCTCGTAGGACAACTCATCTGTGATCTGAACATCCTCAACTGGGACAACTCAAGAAGGGTCTCCTACGCACTTTCGTAGAATCGATACATGGAAAACTGGATGAACAAATTCTTTCCCCGAAGGTAATTCTAAATCATAAGCCACTCGTCCTACCCTTCGAAGGATCTGGTATGGCCCAATGAATCTTGGACTAAGCTTGCCTTTCTTGCCAAATCTCATAACCCCCTTCATAGGCGAGACTTTTAAGCATACCCAGTCATCGATACAAAACTCTAAGTCCCTTCGTCGCACATCTGAGTATCACTTCTGTCGTCTTTGAGCTGTTAATAACCTCTCCCGAATGAGCTTAACCTGCTCCACTGTCTGTTGTACTAAGTCGGGTCCAATCAACAATGACTCACCTACCTCAAACGATCCAATGGGGATCTACATTTCTACCATACAAAGCCTCATAAGATGTCATCCCGATGCTGGAAAGATAACTATTATTGTATGTAAACTCAATAAGAGGCAAGTGGTCATCCCAACTTCCCTTGAAGTCAAGCGAGCACGCCCGTAACATATCCTCAAGTGTCAAAACTTTGCGCTCAGCCTAGCTATCTGTCTAAGGGTGAAAGGATGTAATAAGATTAACCTGTGTCCCCAGTCCTTTCTAAAAGGACTTTCAGAAGTTAGCGGTAAATTGTGCTACTCTCTATCAGAGATAATAGATACGGGTACACCATTTAGCCTAACAATCTCTCTAATATAGAGCCCTGCATAGTCTTCGGCTGTAAAAGTAGCCCTAACTGGTAAGAAGTGGGCTGATTTTGTTACTCTGTCAACAATTACCCAAATAGAGTCCAACTTACGACGCGGTCGAGGTAATCTGGTAATAAAATCCATATTAATTGCATCCCACTTCCACAAAGGAATGTCTATCTCCTGGACTAACCCAACGGGCTTTTGGTGCTCAACCTTCACCTTATTGGTAGTTAGGACACTGTGCCACAAACTCAGCAACGTCCTTCTTCATCCCATACCACCAATAGATCTCCTTAATATCATGATACATCTACGTCGAACCAGGGTGAATAGAATAATGGGAATGATGTGCCTCTTCCATAATTTGATGTCGAAGCCCTGCAACATCCGGAACACACAATCGATCGATATATTTGACGACACTGCTGATCCTGAGCCTTGGCTCTGAGCTTCTCTAAGCTTGGATCCTCATGTTGTCGTGCTTTTACCTCCACAACTAGAGATGATATGGTTGTGTCCTGAATTGTGACCCCACTATCGTTTGTCTCTAACAATCTGACTCCCAAGCTAGATAACTGATGAAGCACTCACGCTTCTCAACACCTAAATAGGATGAACTACCCATAGATCTTCGACTGAGGGCATTGTCTATCACATTCGCCTTTCCTGGATGATATAAAATATCCATGTCATAGTCTCTCAGTAACTCAAGCCATCAACAGTGTCACTAATTTAAATCCTTCTATCTAAAGATATATTGAAGGTTTTTATGATTTGTGAAGATGTCAACATGAACACCATACAAATAGTGTCTCCAGATCTTTAACGCATGCACAACTGCAGCCAACTCTAAATTGTGGGTAGGATAGTTCTTCTTATGCTTCCTCAACTACCTTAAATCATATGTGATAACCTTACTATGTTGCATTAGAACATATCCCAAGCCAACACCAGAGGCATCACACTACACAGCATAGCCCACAGAACCCTCTAGCAATGCTAGAACTGGTGTTGATGTCAACCTGTACTATGCTCGCAAGCCTCAATCCACTCGAACTTAGCTTCTTTTGAGTCATCTTATTTAATGGTGCTGAAAGTGAAGAAAACCCCTCTACAAACCTTCTATAGTACCCAGCTAACCCTAAGAAACTACGAACCTCAATTGGAGTCATGGGTTTGGGCCAAGTATTTACGACATCAATCTTTTGTGCATCAACTGTAATGCCCGCATCTAATACAATATGGACTAAGAAAGCTACAGAGTCCAACCAGAACTCACACTTAGAAAATTTTGCATAAAGTTCTTGGTCTTGAAGAACCTGAAGGACTGCTCGCAAATGATCTTCATGCTCAGCTTTCAAACGTGAATACACCAAAATATCATCAATAAATACAATCACAAACAAGTCTAGATACGGCCTGAATGTAACACCCCATAATTTAGTAAGTTCAACTAGTTAGTTCTAGAGCCATTGGTAAGGGTTTTGAGTGTCGTATGAGGGTTAAAACCTGTAAAAATGATTCCCATACTTAGAATGACATGTTTAGGGGTTAAAAGTCTGGGTAGAACCCCCCAAGGACCACCCAAGGGGTCCTTGAGGAGGACCCCGAAACAGCCCCCAAAACAGTCCACAAAAGCTGTTTTTTTGTGACCTACGGTTGCAATTCACACCCAGTAGATCAACCTATACCCCGTAGGTCATGGGAGTAGGTAAGGCCTGAGTTGGCCTACAAAATATGAGCCTCAGGTCCAAACCACGGACCAAGACCACGGACAGTAGTCCTAGCTATGGTCCATGGATGGCAGGGCATGAGTCTTGGCAGATTTTCAGCTTTTAGTTTTAGTTGAGTGTTTAGGGGTTAAGTTAGTTATTAATTAGGGGTTAATGTAGTTCGGTTAATAGGTAATTTAACTACCTATATAATCCTATTAGACCTCTAAACTAATCACTTTAACTCATTCATCTAAAGACCCCAACTCTCCAAAAAAATCATCTCTCTAGAATTGAAGAAGAAGAGGAAGAAGAGAAGAGAATAGGGCAATAGCTTAGGGCAATTTTCACCATTGATTCATGATTTGTTTAGGGATTTGATTTAAGTTATGTGAAGCTTAATAATCCATGGGTTCTTCCACCCATGGAGTCCCCATAGTCCACATCCCCCCTCCCCAATTGTGAACTCAAAAACCCAATTCTAGCTAGGGTTGTGATTACATTGTGGGTAAGGCTTGGATGTTATTCCAATCTAGTTGATAGCATCCAAATATTATTGAATTATCTTTGTTTAATGATATTATGATGAATTCGTGTGATTTATATGATGAACCCTAATCTAAATTGATGAATGTGGTTTTTGTGGGTTTATGCTATTAGAGGCAAAGTTGAAGGTTCAAAGGTGATCTTCCTAAATCGATGTATTGTATGCTAATTGATCATAGTTAGGATCATCAAATCATGAATTGAACTACACTTGATTGAATAGGAAGGATCTCGACTTGTGAAGTTAGAATTGAACCTTTATGAATCAATTATGACTAGAATCACTTAGTAGTAAAGAATATGATTGAATATCTTGTAATTTATACATGGATAATGATAGAATGAATTTAAGCTTGAAAGTAGGGCTTGTAGCCATCATTGTTAGGGCTTTGGAGGTGAAGTCAATATGGTGTGATCTTGTGGTGTATTCTCTTTCTCTTATACAGTTAAACATAAATATGCTAGGGGATTCAAGTTCTCTCACATAGAAGGATTATTGGTTGACTTAATAACCTAAAATGAATCAAAGCTTGTTAGAATATAATAGCTTTAAGTTGTGATAAATCATCCCTTCTTGTGTAGCTTGACTTGGTAAGACAATACCAAGATAGGATAGCTTGGGATTGAGGATTTACACTCTCCTATGGATAGTTTATCTTAGTATTGTAGGGTGCATGTCAATGGTAGCATGAGTTAGTCATGGTAGCCTAGGATTGAGGATTTATACTCTCCTATGGGTAGCTTGAACTAGCATTGTTAGGATGATTTCATGATAGCATGACTTGGTTTGGGCAAGACCATTTCATGGTAGCTTTAGGATTGAGGACTTACACTCTCCTAAGGGTAGCTTAGGATTGAGGATTCAACTTGCATTATAAGAGGCATGTCAAGGGTAGCTTGAGTTAGGTTAGTCATCGTAGCTTGGGATTGAGGACTCATACTCTCATAAGGATAGCTTAGAGTTGAGGATCATACTCCCTTATGGATAGCTTAGGGTTGAGAATCATACTCCCTTATGGATAGATTGCATTTGTATCCTAGTACACTTGTAAGGGTAGCATGACTTAGTTGGTTTAGGACTATTTCATGGTAGCTAGGATAGGACACTTGTACCTTTCCTATAGTAGCTTGGACTTGCATGCTAGTGTGTCTTCCAAGTTAGTTAGCTTACCTTAACCTAGTTATCTTAGTAAGATGATAGCATGGTCTAGCATATTAGAGCGTTATTCCTTGGAGAGCTTGGAGTAGTATGATAGTATGTCTCCATGGTAGCTTGACTTAGCATAAAAAGGTCATGTTAGTTAGATTATTAGCTTGGTCTAGCCTAGTTGGGTGTTATTCCTTGGTAGCCTTGAATTGATGTCTTGTGCTCATTCATGTTTGATGACTTGCCTAGTACTAAATAGAGAAGTACGTTATATGAATAGAGGAAAATAGTCAAGAGGGACAAGTCCCAAACTAGTGAACATTCATGGTAGTCTAAAGAAGTACTTAGTGTGGGTAGTAGTATGGCATGCTACCTACACATGGCACAAGTTTGACTTGAGGCTAGTTGTGAAGGGTTCACTTACATAGTAAAGACTTAGCTTGGGTTGTTGCCATAGTTGCCTTCCAAGACATGATTGACTAAGGTGGTAGTTCCTTTGACCTTATGAAGTAAGCTATTAAGTAAGACTATAGGAGGGTGAGTATGACTAAGATGACTTCAAGGTTATGCTTAGTATGAAGGGTAGTATGGGATGCCTTTCATACATTGCACAAGTGTGTCTTGGGGTTACTTAGAAGTATGGTGCCCTTATGGTAGAAAGACTTATGAGTTAATGATGCACTTAGACTATTAGGGTAAAGATGACCAAGAATCTATTTATTCTAATGTGGTTATAACTTATCTCCTATGTTCATTTGCTATGTCTTATGTTGACTTATGTTTATATGAAGCTTATGTTGGAGACCATGCTATGACTATGATGATTATGCTATGACTATGATGATTATGTTATAACTATGTTATTGTCTCTTATGCTTATGTCTTATGTTGACTAACCATTTGAGATGCTCTTATGATGTTGTGCTAGATTTCATACTAACGCATATTGCCTACATTCTAACCAAATGTAGGGTTGGAGGCTTGAGTTGCTTTGCAGGCTAGGTTTCAAGGATCTAGAAGAGTTGAAGAGTTGGTGAGTCCTCATAGCTTCGAGGACAAACTCTTATCCCCTTTATGTCTTTTCTTTATGTTTTAGAATTTGTATGGGCTACGTCCCAAGACTTTTATTCATGAGTTTTAATAGATGGTTTGAGACAAAGATGTAGTAAAGACTTTCGCTTGCTTATGAAAATGTTTTCGATTGTATAAAAAGAAAGTTTCAAATTTTCCCCTACTTTTCTATCATTTTATGTTATGATGAAGCTCAGGGCTTGTATGAGACCCCTTCGGGGTCAAGTACGCCATGTTACGTCTATGGGGTACCCCTGGGTCGTGACACTAAATATACTATTCATCATATCCATGAACATTGATGGGGCATTAGTTAATCCAAAGGACATTACCAAGAACTCAAAGTGTCCATGAATAGTTCTAAAAGCTATCTTCAAAACGTCTTTCTCCCGAATTCATATATGGTGGTCAAGTCTTTCAGCTGATCCTTCAACTCTTTTAGCTCAGCAGGAGCCATTCTATAAGGAGGGATAGATATGGGTTGTGTACTTGGTAGCATATCGATAGCAAAATCAATTTCCCGTTCTGGGGGGATACAAGGGAGTTCGTCTGAAATACATCTAGAAAGTCATTAACTACCGGAATAGACTGAAGAGTCGATGGTTTTTAATCTATATCAAGAATGCAAACAATAAGATAACTGCAATCCTTAGTAATCACCCTCCTCACCTTAAGATAGAAAATTAACCTACCTCTCAGTGTTGATGTATCGCCTTTCCATTCCCGAACTGCCTCTCCTGGAAAGTGGAATCTAACAATCTTTGTCCGGTACTCAACATTAGCATAACAAGACGCTAACCAGTCCATACCCATAATGACGTTGAAATTGACCATTTCTAACTCTACCAGGTCTACAGAGGTTTGTTGGTCGATAATTTCTACCATACAACCTTGATAGACTCTCCTAGCTATAATAGACTCACCAACTGGTGTAGATACAATAAAAGGTCGATCTAATGACTCTCCTACTATACATAACTTCCCCTCAATAAATGGAGTAACATAAGACAAGGTATATTCAGGATCCATTAAAGCATAAACACAATGGGCCCAAACAAACAATGCACCTTTCACAACATCTTATGATGACTCTCAGTCCAGTCGGCTGGCTAGTGATTATGTACGGTTTTGGCCACTACCAGAACTAGAGGCTCCCTCTCTACGTCTACCTCTACCTATATTTGCTGAAGTTTGGGGTCCATGCCCTGTAGACTGTGGTGATGAGGAGGAACCTACCACTAACCCGGTCAACTGACCGATACAACCCTGACCTATGGTTAGGCAGTTCGTCCACCCATTCCCCTCATATCCATAAGAATAACAAATGTGGGACCATGCATGCACCTCTCGAAATGCATCCTACCGCAAGTAGCACAACGCGATGGGGCTGTCATAACCTGGCCTGAACTTTTCCGCTACTGAAAGAATAATGCTCGTGAACCCTCACCTGAGCCTGACTGTCCCTAAGAGTAGAATCTACTACCCTGGAGCTGTTGTGGTTGAGGTGTAGGTGGCCTACTAGAATATCGAGATCTAGGACTACCCTAAAAATCACCCTGTGAACCAGCAGGCCTAACCTCCTTTTGTCTCTTTCTCTCGACCCTTTCACTCATATACTGTAGATATCGGTGATCTTCTATGCACTGTGCAAAGGCCTAAATTCATGCGATATCTATATTATCATTTAATGCAGCTGTAGAACAAGCATTGATATAGTCTGAGTCAAGCCCTCCCACAAATATACTCACCCTGTCATGTATCGTATCAACCAATGTTTGTGCATATCTAGCAAATGAATCAAATCTATGCCCGTACTTTCAGACACGCATGCTACCCTATCGGAGGTTCAGAAACTGGTCCACCCGGGTATCCCTTATCTCTCGAGGCAAATAGTGATCTATGAAAGCTTCTGTAAAACTATCCCAAGTGGGTAGAGATGCATCTTTTCCCTTAGATCTCTCCCAACTGTCGTACCACAATACTGCAACATCATGCAATCTAATTGCTGCTAACTCAGATAACTCAGTCGTTGAGGCATGCATGACTCTGAAGATCCTATGAGGCTGATCAACAAAGTGCTGAGGATCCTCTCTGCGATCTCTCCCTGTAAACTGTAGAGGATTCAAGGCAAGAAATTCGCAAACATTCAAACTTCCAGGCCCTTCAGAAGGTCCGGCAACATCTGGCGCAGCCGGCTGACGTTGTGCAACTACTAACTGTGCTAACATACACACTGCACTCTTGAAATCCTGATCATAAGGAATAGGAGGAACTAGAGGTGGTACAGTTGGTGGAGCTGGGGGTCCTTTTGCCCTTAGAGGCTTCTTAAGCGGTGAAGAAGCTATAGGAGGCTGAGAAGATGTTTCCTCCTGGGTCTCAACATGGGCTACCTCCACCTGTAGTACCTTGTCGGTACCCTCGCGTGCAGATGTATCTAGCCCCTGGCTAATTGTGGTCTATCTGGTGTCATCCATCTCTATCTGCATACAAATACCAATTATAAGCCATAAACCTCAACCTTTAACACACCGCTCTATAGCACGAGGTAAGCAAAAGAAGGATAGTCATTCAAACATGCCCGGTAGCTTCTAACTTATCAAATGTGGTGCACAAAACATTTATAAACAAGACTCTACTAGACACAGCTAGCAGACTCCCTAGGATACGACGTTGTTCTGATACCAAGTTTGTCATGCCCCAAACTAAAGGGGCGTAACTGGCTCTTAATGCCAAAACTCAGGCCTAAGCCACCCTCCTAAACCATTTGCTACTAGTGCATGACATCCACACGCAATAAAGAAAACAAACAAGTATATCTCGGCTTAAATATAAGCACTCGGCCGGTAAGGCCACCGTCAACAGATCTATAAAAAAACAGCTACTCCCAAGAGTTCATATAAAGAAATAGCCAACTAGCACAGAAGTCTTGATTGGGCCATCGGGGCCACCATATTCTCGATACCGAAACTGAAATGAGGTATATATAAAGACAATACATCAAACAGCTAACAAGCTACAACAAATAAACAAAACTAGGCCCGCACGGCCATAACGTAACTATACACCCCACACACTAGTCTGCAAGCCTCTAAGAGTAGTTAAGATTGGCTGGACAGGGCCCCATCCTACGCATAAATATATATACAACAAAAGCTATCAAACATCCCAAATCTTTTACTCACAACTCCCTCCCCCCTCGATACTACAACAAGGCGAGACCATAATCAACAGACAAGATTAGAATATACCAGGATAATCTGATAAAAGATATGTATTTCCATCGCAAATTGCTATTTGCGGCTTATTAAATCTAGAGTCGATGAAAGGAGGGTCTTACCTTGATCTTAAGTTCGTAATACACCTCAAAACCTAAAATTATGGCCAAACCATTGTTGTTACAACACCAAAGTATGATATGCTACGAAATCGATAAAAAAAATTATACCATGATGACGAGCTTAACCCGTAGAATAACTTTCATCAAGGACTTAGGTTGAGAAAATCTATAATTTGTTTGATCCTAGAAATGGGTTTTCTATGTTTTCTGGTTCTTAACTAAAAAAATGAACAAAAAGTCGAAGAAAAAGATATATAAAAAGTTCCACCAACCTAGGGCCCCACCTCACTTGCCTGCTTGTGTAGTCTCGTGAAAATACGAATATCTCTCTATTCTGAAATCGTATGGACAAATGGTTTGATGCGCTGAAAAACTAGAGTCGTAGACCTTTGAATTGATAGGTCTTGGGGCCCATAAATCTTTATAGATTTGGATAAAACCTCTGAGACATTTTACCCAAATTTCAGAGAAATCTTTAAAAAGGAACTTACGATAATGTTCGCCAACTTTTATTTTGCCACTTACCTAACTTCAAAACTTGAGATACAACCCTTGAACACGTAAAATATGTCATACCACATCATTCTTAACTCATTTCTCGCCCTCTTTGTCTTTCCACGAATGTTAGAGTTAATTTAGAAGTTTCAAAAAGTTGGGGTGTTATAGTTGTAGATGATTAAGTAGTGGTTGTCATTTCCTCGACTTCTGTCCTTTGAAATAAACATGGATAGCCATTTATTTGCCCACTCAATCAGCCGGATAATGTCTTTTCTAAAATCTGAGCATGTTTCTTTCCCTTAATACAGACACAACCATAACAAACAAACAAACAAGTAGTTGAGCATACCACTGATACAAGATTTCTTCTTTACACATCTACTCATCCATCTGACCTCCTCCTACCAATCTCCTATACTCCTTTGTATACCCATCCAATTGAGCATTCACACCCATAATGAATTTGTAACAACAAAAGAAACAATAGGTGCTCCTCAGTTTTATGTATTTTCTTGAAGAATACATATAGGGGAAACTTGAATCTAATGTTTTTGTCATCTATCCATATAGTAGCTAGTCTATAATGTAGTTCCATCCATAAGATAAACATACATTTTGGATTGATGTTGTGATGTGTACATCTTTTTGCAGAGAACTAGTCGTGTTAGTTCTGATTTCAGTTGATAATGGAGATCACCTTGTAAGCTTTGTATTTTTGTTTGGATTGGTGTTTGAATTTATTTTATGATATTCTTTATAGATCCGGAAATTAGAAGGAAGGGAATTAGGAATTCTTATCTGACCGTAGAAAAGAGAGAAAGAGGAAAAAGATTTAACCATGGATTAAACATTTGGGTATAACGAAACAAATCTAAGCCATTTTTTATTAGAGGAATGCTTATAATGTAATCAACACCCAAATGGAAAAACTAGAAAACATAATTATTACTAAAGAGTAGACATATCCTATTAGTGTATTTGTATCTATTTGTATCAACTCCATAAGTCATCTCCATATGCTTATACAGTTCTAGCATAACTACAACCAGAGAATACATGCACATTGTCTTTAATTTAATCTAGGTAATACATGATTTATTTTCTCCAATTTTTGTAGGTAATTTGGTGATTAATTATTTATTGAAACGAAGGATTTAGATAGCAAGCATTCTTATACTAAACTAGAAAAACTACTCGCACCTCTAGCGGGAATTCAATCTCACGGAATTTATAAAATAATTAAAATCTATCGGTCATTAAAATTAAAACACTATATTATATTACATATAAAATTATGTAGTAGCGAACAATAATAATTTTATAATTTATCATTTTGCTTCCGGTAAGTGTTACTATTTGATATTTTTGGGAATTGAATGAACATCAGCCAGAGAAATTAATTTTTCTATTAAATAAATAATCGTTTGTGAAGGGTTAAATAAATTTTAAAAGGCTAAGTAAGTAAAAAAAAATTATAATTTTAATGTGTAGAAAGTTAAGCCCTATCTTTTGTTTTCCATTTATTATTTTAAAGTTCCTAATGTAAATGTATCATAATAAATTTTTTAAATGAGAAATTAAAGATAGAATGTATCATATTGGACAACAATTCAACTTATCATATATACATGAAAGAGAAAAGTATTACACAAATTTATTCTGTTTGTTTGCGTGCTTTTTAAAAATCAGCATACCAAAGTAGTGGAGTTCAAATTGAAACTACCTTTCTATTCCAATCGCAGTATCGACAAACACATATATTACTTGAAGAATATTATTGAGAACTTGCAGCAAACTTGAGAATCTATCCATACTTCATATTGGATATATATGAACAATTAATTTATTATGTAGTTATCTATGTCTATGGGATTAAAAAAGGCTCCAGTCTAGTCATATTCCACTATAGGTCTTCTGGCACAACATCCTTGAAGCCATGTCAAAAATTTATTATTTCCTATCTTATTTTGCTGGTTCACATTGCACACCAAGGTATGATAAGGTTTTTACGGTCATTATGACCTTACAGTGACATACCAAATTTGAAGTTTGTCTTCAAGAGATGGTAGTATAGAACTTTAAAGGATTTTTTTATTGTACCTCAAAAATTTTGGAAGAGGAAAGTTGCATGAATACTCAATTAATGTGTGTTATTTAATTTGTACTAACAAATACTTATCTCAATAACTTTGCAGAAATATAAACAACAAAGTTTAAATCATGTACTAAAAAAAAAAAAGTAATAACATAAGCATAAACTAATCACTTAAATAACATACCAGGATTTGTAACAATAGAATGAAATTGAAAGAAAAAATTGAGCCCACTGAATGCACAATGTCCCCTTAACGAAATTATTCCCTTCTAGTACTCAATGTTTAAAGTAATAGATTACCTCAGTATATAATGATTTTATTCACTAGTGTATTGATATAAAAATAATGGTGTCAATCAGCCACTTAACATGAGCAAAGTACACGAATATTTAATTGTGTTAAAGAAGAAGAAAAAGTTCAGAATTTTCGTTGTTTTAAAATGAGAGGATATTCGTCAACTTGTAGACAACAAAGGGTAGTGTGAACAAATGCTTATTGTTCCTTCTAAGAAAGGCCACAACTATTTGGAAAGTTACAACCCTTCGAAAAGGTCCCAATCTTTCATAAAAGTCATTATTTTTCATAAAAGTCGCAATTCATCATAAAGGTCACAACTTTTCATAAAATTCAAAACTTTTTATGAAAGTCTCAACTCTTCATATTTCATTTACCTTTTATAATCCAACAACGTGTATATCACATATCAATTCAAAGCTCTACTAAATGATATTGACATTCAATCTATCTGTACAATTCAAAGCTCTACTAAATGACATTAACATTCAATCTATACGTATCACACCTAGAAAAAAAAATTATTAATTCAAATAACCAAAGGTAAAGTAAGATTATCAAGAAATGGTAGATTAATGCATGCAACAATGCAAGTGTACATAGGATTAAGTTTGGCCCAGTATTTCTATCTGGTGATCAGTTATTTAAGTAAGTTCAAAGGGGGCTGATATTTATACATATGGAAGATTTCGTGGAGGCTTAATTTATAAGATGGTGGTGACAAGTGTGAAGGTGCTGAGAGGTGGGAAGGCTAGTTTTGGAAATAAATACATTAAAAGAGAATTCTTGTTTGTTGTGGCGCCACGTATGCGGGCCTACGGTTCTATTATATATATATATATTAGCCTATGATGATCCTTTCAAAATAGTTCATGTTTCCTCCAGTTAGGTATATATGAACTTAGAAGGATGGTATTAGTGGACTAAGAAGGAGAAGTCACGCTACTAAGTGTTAGATTAAGCGACTTTATAGGTCCATGCGGGTAAGGATTATAGAAGGACTTCATAGAAGGAGGCAGAATTTAAGTGAAGCATCTCAGAAAGAAGATTTAGAAGAAATTTTAGTACATGCGCATGAAGAGTTCAATAGCCATGAGATTAACATTTCACGGGTATTAAAATAAAGTGAATATAGACTAGTTAAGAGAAGATGGACTAGATCCATAACTTTTAAGTGTCAACTTCAAACTTAAGGGGGAGATGATAAGATGAGAAACCAAGTCAAGTGTTAAGAATCAAATAGTGATGTGTTCAGAAAGAGATATGGTGTTATATCAATCAATTCGTACTCTAGCATATTCCTCAAAGTTCAGTCGTTACAACATCCTATTGATGTTTCTAATATCAAATTGTATCCATGAACTATGGTCATATACTCCAGATAGATTCACATCTATATATGCTCAGTTCACAGAATGAGAGGCAAATACTTAAGCCTAATAATCTCAATCTTACTCCATAAGGTTATTTATATCAACCTCATGATATGGACCTATTCAGCTAAGCATTCATATCTCATGCTAAGTCATCATTGTTAGGTCTTTGGAGGTGAAGTCAATATGATGTGATCTTGTGGTGTATTCTCTTCCTCTTATACATTTAGATATGAATATGCTAGGATATTCAAGTTCTCTCACATAGAAGGATTCTAGGTTGACTTAATAACCTAAAATGAATGAAAGCATGTTAGAATATAATAGCTTTAAGTTGTGATAAATGATCCCTTCTTGTGTAGCTTGACTTGGTAAGACAATACCAAGATAGGATAGCTTGGGATTGAGGATTTACACTCTCCTATGGATAGTTTATCTTAGTATTGTAGGGTGAATGTCAATGGTAGCATGAGTTAGTCATGGTAGCCTAGGATTGAGGATTTATACTCTCCTATGGGTAGCTTGAACTAGCATTGTTAGGATGATTTCATGGTAGCATGACTTGGTTTGGGCAAGACCATTTCATGGTAGCTTTAGGATTGAGGACTTACACTCTCCTAAGGGTAGCTTAGGATTGAGGATTCATACTCTCCTAAGGGTAGCTTGAACTTGCATTATAAGATGCATGTCAAGGGTAGCTTGAGTTAGGTTAGTCATCATAGCTTGGGATTGAGGACTCATACTCTCCTAAGGATAGCTTAGAGTTGAGGATCATACTCCTTTATGGATAGCTTAGGGTTGAGAATCATACTCCCCTATGGATAGCTTGTGTTTGCATTCTAGTACTCTTGTAAGGGTAGCATGACTTAGTTG
>NW_006238970.1:726619-758012 GCF_000226075.1 Solanum tuberosum | reverse complement strand
ATCCTCGGAAGGGGATACTTATTCTTTATAGTTGCCTTATTCAGCTGTCGGTAATCGATACACATCCTCAGTGAGCCATCTTTCTTCCTCACCAATAACACTGGCGCACCTCATGTTGAAGCACTAGGCTTGATAAAGCCTTTATCCATCAAGTCTTTCAGTTGATCCTTTAACTCATTTCGCTCAGCAGGAGCCATTCAATAAGGAGGGATAGATATGGGTTTTGTACTTGGTAGCATATCTATTTCCCGTTCTAGAGGGATACTAGGAAGCTTGTCAGGAAATACATCTAGAAAGTCATTAACTACCGGAATAGACTGAAGAGTCTATGGTTCTTCATCTATATCAAGAATGCAAACAATAAGATAACTGCAATCCTTAGTAATCATCCTCCTCACCTTAAGACAGAAAATTAACCTACCTCTCAGTGTTGATGTATCGCCTTTCCATTCCCGAACTGCCTCTCCTGGAAAGTGGAATCTAACAATCTTTGTCCGGTACTCAACATTAGCATAACAAGACGCTAACCAGTCCATACCCATAATGACGTTGAAATCGACCATTTCTAACTCTACCAGGTCTACAGAGGTTTGTTGGTCGATAATTTCTACCATACAACCTTGATAGACTCTCCTGGCTATAATAGACTCACCAACTAGTGTAGATACAATAAAAGGTCAATCTAATGACTCTCCTACTATACATAACTTCCCCTCAAGTCTTTCAGTTGATCTTTTAACTCATTTCGCTCAGCAGAAGCCATTCAATAAGGAGGGATAGATATGGGTTTTGTACTTGGTAGCATATCAATTTCCCGTTCTAGAGGGATACCAGGAAGCTCGTCAGGAAATACATCTAGAAACTCATTAACTACCGGAATAGACTGAAGAGTCGATGGTGTTTCATCTATATCAAAAATGCAAACAAGAAGATAACTATAACCCTTAGTAATCATCCTCTTCGCCTTAGCACGGTCCATGCCCTGTAGACTGTGGTAATGAGGAGGAACCTACCACTAACCCGGTCAACTGACCGATACAACCCTGACCTATGGTTAGGCAGTTCGTCCACCCATTCCCCTCATATCCATAAGAATAACAAATGTGGGACCATGCATGCACCTCTCGAAATGCATCCTACCGCAAGTAGCACAACGCGATGGGGCTGTCATAACCTGGCCTGAACTTTTCCGCTACTGAAATAATAATGCTCGTGAACCCTAACCTGTGCCTGACTGTCCCTAAGAGTAGAATCTACTACCCTGGAGCTGTTGTGGTTGAGGTGTAGGTGGCCTACTAGAATATCGAGATCTAGGACTACCCTAAAAATCACCCTGTGAACCAGCAGGCCTAACCTCCTTTTGTCTCTCTCTCTCGACCCTTTCACTCATATACTGTATATATCGGTGATCTTCTATGCACTGTGCAAAGGCCTAAATTCATGCGATATCTATATTATCATTTAATGCAGCTATAGAACAAGCATCGATATAGTCTGAGTCAGTCCCTCCCACAAATATACTCACCCTGTCATGTATCGTATCAACCAATGTTTGTCCATATCTAGCAAATGAATCAAATCTATGCCCGTACTTTCAGACACTCATGCTGCCCTATCGGAGGTTCAGAAACTGATCCACCCGGGTATCCCTTTTCTCTCGAGGCAAATAGTGATCTATGAAAGCTTCTGTAAAACTATCCCAAGTGGGTAGAGATGCATCTTTTCCCTTAGATCTCTCCCAACTGTCGTACCACAATACTGCAACATCATGCAATCTAAATGCTGCTAACTCAGATAACTCAGTCGTTGAGGCATGCATGACTCTGAAGATCCTATGAGGCTTATCAACAAAGTGCTGAGGATCCTCTCTGCGATCTCTCCCTGTAAACTGTAGAGGATTCAAGGCAAGAAATTCGCAAACATTCAAACTTCCAGGCCCTTCAGAAGGTCCGGCAACATCTGGCGCAGCCGGCTGACATTGTGCAACTACTAACTCTGCTGACATACACACTGCACTCTTGAAATCCTGATAATAAGGAATAGGAGGAACTAGAGGTGGTACAGTTGGTGGAGCTGAGGGCCCTGTTGCCCTTAGAGTCTTCTTAAGCGGTGAATAAGCTATAGGAGGCTGAGAAGATGTTTCCCCCTGGGTCTCAACGTGGGCTACCTCCACCTGTGGTACCTTGTCGGTACCTTCGCCTGCAGATATATCTAGCCCCTGGCTAATTGTGGTCTATCTGGTGTCATCCATCTCTATCTGCATACAAATACCAATTATAAGCCATAAACCTCAACCCTTAACACACCGGTCTATAGCACGAGGTAAGCAAAAGAAGGATACTCATTCTAACATGCCCGGTAACTTCTAACTTATCGAATGTGGTGAACAAAACATTTATAAACAAGACTCTACTAGACACAGCTTGCAGACTCCCTAGGATGCGACGTTGCTCTGATACCAAGTTTGTCTTGCCCCAAACTAAAGGGGCGTAACTGGCTCTTAATGCCAAAACTCAGGCCTAAGCCACCCTGCTAAACCATTTGCTACTACTGCATGACATCCACACGCAATAAAGAAAACAAATAAGTGTATCTCGGCTTAAATATAAGCACTCGGCCGGTAAGGCCACTGTCAACAGATCTATAAAAGAAACAGCTACTCCCAAGAGTTCATATAAAGAAATAGCCAACTAGCACAGAAGTCTTGATTGGGCCGTCGGGGCCACCATATTCTCGATACCGAAACTGAAATGAGGTATATATAATGACAATACATCAAACAGCTAACAAGCTACAGCAAATAAACATAACTAGGCCCGCACGGCCATAACGTAACTATACACCCCACACACTAGTCTGCAAGCCTCTAAGAGTAGTAAAGATTGGCGGGACAGGGCCCCATCCTACCCATAAATATATATAAAACAAGAGCTATCAAACCTCCCAAATCTTTTACTCACAACTCCCTCCCCTATCTATACTACAACAAGGCAAGACCATAATCAACACACAATATTAGAATATACCATGATAATCTGATAAAAGATATGTATTTCCGTCGCAAATTGCTATTTACAGTTTATTAAAGCTAGAGTCGATGAAGGAAGGGCCTTACCTTGATCTTAAGTTCGTAATACACCTCAAAACCTAAAAATATGGCCAAACCATTGTTGTTACAACACCAAAGTATGATATGCTACGAAATCGATAAGAAAAATTATACCATGATGACGTGCTTAACCCGTAGAATAACTTTCATCAAGGACTTAGGTTGAGAAAATCAATAATTTGTTTGATCCTAGAAATGGGTTTTCTATGTTTTCTGGTTCTTAACTAAAAAAATGAACAAAGAATCGAAGAAAAAGATATATTAAAAGTTCCACAAACCTAGGGCTCCACCTCACGTTCCTGCTTGCGTAGTCTCGTGAAAATACGAATATCTCTCTATTCTGAAGTCGTATGGACAAATGGTTTGATGCGCTGAAAACTAGACTCGTAGACCTTTGAATTGATAGGTCTTTGGCCCCATAAATCTTTATAGATTTGGATAAAACCTCTGAGACATTTAACCCAAATTTCAGAGAAATCTTTAAAAAGGAACTTACGATAATGTTCGCCAACTTTTATTTTGCCACTTACCTAACTTCAAAACTTGAGATACAACCCTTGAACATGTAAAACATGACATACCACATCATTCTTAACTCATTTCTCGCCCTCTTTGTCTTTCCACGAATGTTAGAGTTAATTTAGAAGTTTCGAAAAGTTGGGGTGTTGTAGTTGTAGATGATTAAGTAGTGGTTGTCATTTCCTCGACTTCTGTCCTTTAAATAAACATGGATAGCCATCTATTTGCCCACTCAATCAGCCGGATAATGTCTGTTCTAAAATCTGAGCATGTTTCTTTCCCTTAATACAGACACAACCATAACAAACAAACAAACAAGTAGTTGAGCATACCACTGATACAAGATTTCTTCTTTACACATCTACTCATCCATCTGACCTCCTCCTGCCAATCTCCTATACTCCTTTGTAAACCCATCCAATTGAGCATTCACAGCCACAATGAATTTGTAACAACCAAAGAAACAATAGGTGCTCCTCAGTTTTATGTATTTTCTTGAAGAATATATAGTGGGGAAACCTGATCTATTGTTTTTGTCATATATCCATATAGTAGCTAGTCTATAATGTAGTTCCATCCATAAGATAAACATACATTTTGGATTGATGTTGTGATGTGTACATCTATTTGCAGAGAACTAGTCATGTTAGTTCTGATTTCAGTTGATAATGGAGATCACCTTGTAAGCTTTGTGTTTTTGTTTGGATTTGTGTTTGAATTTATTTTATGATATTCTTTATATATCCGGAAATTATAATGAAGGGAATTAGGAATTCTTATCTGACCGTAGAAAAGAGAGAAAGAGGAAAAAGATTTAACCATGGATTAAACATTTGGGTATAAAGAAACAAATCTAAACCATTTTTTATTAGAGGAATGCTTAGAATGTATTCAACACCCAAATGGAAAAACTAGAAAACATAATTATTACTAAAGAGTAGACATATCCTATTAGTGTAATTGTAACTATTTGTATCAACTCCATAAGTCTTCTCCATATGCTTATACAGTTCTAGCATAACTACAACCAGAGAATACATGCACATTGTCTTTAATTTAATCTAGGTAATACATGATTTATTTTCTCACGGAATTTATAAAATAATTAAAATCTATCGGTCATTAATATTAAAACACTATATTATCTTACATATAAAATTATGTAGTAGCGAACAATAATAATTTTATAATTTATCATTTTACTTCCGGTAAGTGTTACTATTTGATATTTTTGGAGATTTAAATGAACATCAGCCAGAGAAATTAATTTTTCTATTAAATAAATAATCGTTTGTGAAGGGATAAATAAATTTTAAAAGGCTGAAAAAGTAAAAAAAAATTATAATTTTAATGTGTGGAAAGTTAAGCCCTATCTTTTGTTTTCCATTTATTATTTTAAAGTTCCTAATGTAAATCTATCATAATAAATTATTAAAATGAAAAATTAAAGATAGAATGTATCATATTGGACAACAATTCAACTTATCATATATAACGTGTGTTATTTAATTTGTATTAACAAATACTTATCACAATTTTTGTGAATACTCAATTAACGTGTGTTATTTAATTTGTACTAACAAATACTTATCACAATAACTTTGCAGAAATATAAACAACAAAGTTTAAATCATGTACTCAAAAACAACAAGTAATAACATAAGCATAAACTAATCACTTAAAAAACATACCAGGATTTGTAACAATAGAATGAAATTGAAAGAAAAAATCGAGCCCACTGAATGCACAATGTCCCCTTAACGAAATTATTCCCTTCTAGTACTCAATGTTTAAAGTAATAGATTCCCTCAGGATATAAAGATTTTATTCACTAGTGTATTGATACAAAAATAATGGTGTCAATCAGCCACTTAACATGAGCAAAGTACACGAATATTTAATTGTGTTAAAGAAGAAGAAGAAGTTCAGAATTTTTGTTGTTTTAAAATGAGAGGATATTCGTCAACTTATAGACAACAAAGGGTAGTGTAAACAAATGCTTATTTTTCCTTCTAAGAAAGGCCAAAACTATTTGGAAAGTTACAACCCTTCGAAAAGGTCCCAATCTTTCATAAAAGTCATTATTTTTCATAAAAGTCGCAATTCATCATAAAGGTCACAACTTTTCATAAAATTCAAAACTTTTTATGAAAGTCTCAACTCTTCATATTTCATTTACCTTTTATAATCCAATAACGTGTATATCACATATCAATTCAAAGCTCTACTAAATGACATTCACATTCAATCTATATGTACAATTCAAAGCTCTACTAAATGACATTGACATTCAATCTATATGTATCACACCTACAAATGAAAGTTATTAACTCAAATAACCAAAGGTAAAGTAAGATTATCAAGAAATGGTAGATTAATGCATGCAACAATGCAAGTGTACATAGGATTAAGTTTGGCCCAGTATTTCTATCTGGTGATCAGTTATTTAAGTAAGTTCAAAGGGGGCTGATATTTATACATATGGAAGATTTCGTGGAGGCTTAATTTATAAGATGGTGGTGACAAGTGTGAAGGTGCTGAGAGGTGGGAAGGCTATTTTTGGAAATAAATAAATTAAAAGAGAATTCTTGTTTGTTGTGGCGCCACGTATGCGGGCCTAGGGTTCTGTTATATATATATATTAGCCTATGATGATCCTTTCAAATATAGTTCATGTTTCCTCCAGTTAGGTATATATGAACTTAGAAGGATGGTTATTAGTGGACTAAGAAGGAGAAGTCACGCGACTAAGTGTTAGATTAAGCGACTTTATAGGTCCATGTGGGTAAGGATTATAGAAGGAGGAAGAATTTAAGTGAAGCATCTCAGAAAGAAGATTTAGAAGAAATTTTAGTACATGCGCATGAAGAGTTTAACAGCCATGAGATTAGCATTTCACGGGTATTAAAATAAAGTGAATATAGACTAGTTAAGAGAAGATGGACTAGATCCATAACTTTTAAGTGTCAACTTCAAACTTAAGGGGGAGATGATAAGATGAGAAACCAAGTCAAGTGTTAAGAATCAGATAGTGATGTGTTCAGAAAGAGTTATGGTGTTATATCAATCAATTCATACTCTAGCATATTCCTCAAAGTTCAGTCGTTACAACATCCTATTGATGTTTCTAATATCAAATTGTATCCATGAACTATGGTCATATACTCCAGATAGATTCACATCTATATATGCTCAGTTCACAGAATGAGAGGCAAATACTTAAGCCTAATAATCTCAATCTTACTCCATAAGGTTATTTATATCAACCTCATGATATGGACCTATTCAGCTAAGCATTCATATCTCATACTAAGTTTCGTGAATTCGGGATTTACAATCAATGCCTAGAAAAATAATGTTATGTCATACATATTCTTATATCAGATTTCTTGAATGAATCATGTGTACGATCTTTCTCTCAAAGCTCTCTCCATGATCCTTTCTAAGTTCTAATAGTGACGTTGATGATAGTGGTTTACTAATGATAGGTCGGAGAGAGTTGATGCTCCTATTGTGATCCTTAGAAAGTTCATGTCATGACCTATGATCTTGAAATCTTATGTGAGCATCCTTGCTAAGCGTGCTCTAGTCAAGTTTCAAGACTCTCTGGATCAATTATGCCTATGTTAATATGCAAGCTTAGAATTCAAAAGAGGTAGTGATAGTAACTCATTTCCCTTCCATTCTTAGTTTAATCATCATTCGAGGACGAATGATCCCAAGGGGGAAATAATGTAACACCCCAAAAATCTCAACTCAAATCAGAGAGTGAAAAATATTTCTTCGGTTGCCATGAAATAAATCTATGTCTCGTAAAAGTATTTACAGACCGTAGGTTGGTTTGTAGAACCATGCTCTAATAAATAATTATCAGGTCCAAGTTTCATAGACCAAACTACGACTCGTAGAACCTTCTACAATTCGTAGAAAGGCCTCGTGGAACCTAATTCCTGAAAAAACTGATGTAAGCTTCCTACGATTGAGCAGGATGGCACCTCAAAGTTCCTATGGGCGGTAGAAAGGGTCCACATACCCAAAATTTAGATATCATGAACCCAACATGTTTTCTACGAGCGGTTTTACAGTCCGTACACTTTTTTACAGACCGTAGATGGCCTTATGTAGACGACTTCTGTAAATTTTAAGAAGGGTTATTTTTAATATTTTTCCACCCATTATAAATCTATAAATCAAAGTTTTAACACCTAATTTAGGTCACAAGAAACCCCTAGCACAAAGTTGAATTGAAAGGTTCCTTACAGATAAAGTTTTGAGATAAATGAAGTAGGTATCCCATGACCTATTAAATTAAAGGTTTATGAGTCCTCTTTCCAATGCCACCAAGTTTTCTTCTTTTCGAGTTTGGCGTAAAACGTTATGGCCTTTTTAGTGAAGCCATGTTTGGTCGTCAATGTTCTACGACTGGACCAACGAACGGTGGAAATTTCCACGAACCGTAGACCCTTCCTTGAATGTTTGCTCCACAAAAACTTCAACAAATTTTTGGATGCGTTCTTAGGGTTATTTTGGTCCTTTCCCAAGCTTTTTAACACTATTCTAAATACTTTTTGAGTTTTTTAATGGAGTATATCATCAACTAGCTAGTTTTCCTCTCAAAATCATGAATGTAAACCTTCAAGTATTTAAAAATTCTCTTAAATTATTTTTGAGTGGTTTAATAGAGTACTCTTGAGATGAGTAGTATCGTTGAGTTTTGAGTTCTTGATTTTTAAGTATTGAGTTTTCTATATTGTTATTGAGATCTTTGAGTTGATTTGTTCGTGTCTATATTTAAGAATGAACCCTATTTTGTGTTATACTTTTTTAGAACCCTTTAAAGCAAGCATATTTGTCTTACCTGATTTTCTAAGAAAGCAAAGATGGATTTTGAGAAACAATTTTAAATATGATTTAAGTAAGACTATAAGGGAACTAAGTATTCACAAATGTATTACATTTTACATTAAGAAAAAAAATTGATTTCTAAATGAGTTAATGAGTTTAGCGACATTTCAACAGTTACCTTTTTTAAGAGGATATTTTGAGAAATTGCATCAAATTGAGAAAGAGTATATACATTTGAGCGTAAGTATATACTATTAGGAGTAGCATTCAGTACCGATATGGGAATGAAGTTAGACAACTCATATTTCTCATAAATCATACAGTCAACATGGGTAAAGGATCGTATTTTTAGATGACTCCTTATTGCTTTTTGAGCAGAGATTTAGTGGATCTACTTAGTTGAGATGTTTTATCTACCTGGAAGGTATAGGAAAATTTTGACAGTGTGGGCGAGACGTTGTATCAATACGTTGCTCCTAGTGACGGTTATCGGTTAGAGAATCTCCCAAATAGAGTTAAAAGTGTATTTTTATCATATCACGTAATATCTTGAGTTCATAGATGAGTAAGTATTTGGTAAAGTTCAAATGATTTCACATCTTTATTTCTTTACATTCAGTTGGAAAAAAAAAATATATATATATATATATATTTCATTCCTTTCATTCAACTACTTTACTTCACATATATTACATACTCGTACATTCAATGTACTGATGCCATTCGACCAACATCTTTTTATGATGCAGATTAAGGTACTTAGGATCCTCAATAAGAGTTTTGTTGAGATCACTTCATCCGTTCGTCAGCTTTTGAGTGAGGCCTCCTTCCTTTCGGATGACTTCATTCTTTAGTTTACTTTCAGTAGTTGTTTAAGTTTGTCATTGCACTTATCATGATGCCCATCTTAAAACAGTAGAGGCTTCATACATGTCACACCCCTAGACTACACCCTGGTTGTGGCCGACACTCAAGAACCATTGCTGACCCCAAGCAAATCCTTGGATTAACTACTATTGTCTATCTATAAAGCCTCTAATAACTATGATGAAAGTCCGGATAAGACCCACGACATCCTAACAAAACTTAAAGATATAAATGGAATCCTCCTGAAGCAAGGAGGCTCACAGAAGCTAATTCAAACCGCAAGTGGTATCAACGAAGCGCATGTTAATGACCCTGGTTACCTATATCTGCATCATTAAAGATACAGGCCAAACAGAGTCAGTACATGGAATGTACGAGCATGTAAGGGGAAATCTAAAGCATAGACATAAGCTTGAACTTGATAAAAATGAAGAACATACTCACCTCATCTAAACTCAAGGACACTCAAGGATACCCAAAGATACTCAAACTCAAAAGTACTCAACTCAGTTCAATATAAAAGCAACAATAAAGATACATTATAAAGAAAGCTTTTAAAACAGTAGATAATAACTCAATGTATTTAAAATATGATAATAACTCTTTTACTTTTATTTGGGAGTTCTCTAATCAAAAATCATCACTCTGAGCTATGTGATGATACAGCATCTCGCCCACGCTGCCAGAACTTTCTTATACATTGCCGAAGTATAAGGCATCCTCAACTAAGTGGATCTACTAAGCTATGCTTAAGAAGAAATAAGGAATCCTCTAAAAAGTATGACCCTTTCTACCCAAGTTAGCATACATGGTTTATGAGGACTTTGAGTTGTCTGAACTCGTCCCTGTATCTGTGCTCAATACTACTCCCATTAATATAACTCATGCTCATATGTTTAAAAACATTTTCATCCTCAAACATTGAGATTATTACTCAAAAGGTTCTCTTATCACGACCCAAGGGTACCCCCCCCCTAGATGTAAGGTGTCATACTAGACCCCGAGAGGCCTCATACAAGCCATTTTAGCTTTCATAGTCAAGATAATAGAAATTCACGAGAATTTAAAACATTTCAAGACAATCAAAGTTTGCCTTTCAAATGTGAAAGTCTAATACACTTGTCTCAAAAACCATCTAATACAATAGGATATTGGGGCACAGCCCACAAAACAATGTTCACCAACTAAAAATAAAAGAACATAAGGAAATAGTCGCCAAATCCTCGAATTCTATGTAGACTCACCAATCTTCAAGTCTTGCCTCTACAAAAGATCCAAGCCACGGGGATGATAATCGAGATCGTCGGACCCTACATTTGGATAAGAAATGTAGGCAAGAGTATGCATCAGTACAAACATGTACTAAATATGATAGCTTGCATAAACCACATAAACATAATCATTGACGACATAAGTCATAAAGCATAATCAGTGCACATAGTAGATCATCATAACATGGGAGGAGTACTTCTTTGAGTAACCTCAATTCATACTAGTCAAGACTTGGGTATCCGCCTCTAGTCTTACTCATCTTGGAAGGCAATTCAAACAACAATCCAAGCTAATAATTCATCATAACATTTTACACCTTATAACTTACTTTTAAAGACATGGGGTCGCCACTTGCCTAACTATAAGGATCATAGGCAATCGCCTGTTATCCTCCTTACTTTGGGATCATGGGTAGTCGGCCCTTGTCTAACTTACATAATATGAATGTGGGTAGTCGCCTCTCTTTCAACTTCATGAAATAAGGGTAATCGTCTCTTATTCATTTCTAATGAATATGGGTACTTGCCTTATATTCTATTCTAAGGAATATGGGTAATCGCCTCATATCCTATTGTAATTTAGAGGTCATGGGTAATATCGCCTCTCACCTCATTAATTTCATAGTCTTATAACTTAAATTCATTTTAGGTGAGCAATCCTTTCAACCTAAAATCTTTCAATGTGAGAAAGTCTTTCACATTCATACATACATAAAGCAAATCATGTGGGAAAATCCCTTCCACAATAATCACATCAACAATCAACATTTAATGCATAGGCTTCACTCTCAAAGCCAATATTATCATAGTTTAATCAACTATGCTTCAATCTCAAAGCAATTGATAATGTACCTTATCAATCCTAAAAGAATACATCTAAACATTTCTCCTTTAATAGAATAAAACCCATTTATATCAATTTCTAGTTAGAGACATGGGTTAGGCATGGGTACATGGAAATTCATCATAATAGCATAGAATCCACTCAATTCATGCATAATGAATCAGGATTCACTCAATTAAATCAACATTTACAAAGACCCACAACTTAGAAGAAAACCCTAATTTAAATTGGGGAATTCTACTTTTCAATTGGGAAAACTTAGGGGGCCATGGATGCAAGGTTTCTATGGATGAAAGTCATCATACCTTACTATCAATTCCCACAAATTCTTGAGGAATGGAGACTTGAACCTTGAACCTAGCTTCAACCCTTTCTTCTTCTTCAAGTTCTAGAGAGAGAAATATTCTGGAGAGGAAGAACCCAATTATTTTGGTGAATTTAAGAGAATGACTTGAATGGGTAAGTTTTGGGGTTATCATTTATATAGGGGCCTTAGACATAGGCAAAATGAAGTAATATAGAGATAACATAATTAGGAAAAGACCCAACTACCCCTAACACTAACTACCGAACCCCCACCCACAATGCACGACTGAAGATGCATGGACTGACCAACGGTCCCTCCTGTACACTCGTCGCGAACTTCAGAGAATTTGGGCCTGACCTATGGCTCCCTAGCTACGAGCTTTGGACCTATCGAAGGTTCATGGGTCCTATCGCGATCCTTTCCCTTGACAACTTTTTGGTGGCCTATCCACGGACCCACCTACAGTATGTGGTCCCATTCACGGGTTGTGGTTGTCCTTCATGGATGGCACCTTGAAGCTCTAAACATGCTATTGTGCCCTCTCTCAAATCTGAGGTGTTACATTATATCCCCTTTGGGAACATTCGTCCTCGAATGAGATTCCAGGCATATCTTAAAGAAAAGACTCAAGACTAGCAGCCATCTTGCATGCAATCACATAAATGCACATATCCAAGGATGAAACATCGACTCCAAGCTAAACCATATTCATATCTTCATATCATGAAAATGCATATGCAACTCATACTCAAATGCATATATCTGAGGAGGAAACATCAACTCCAAGCTAAAATATGTTCTAAACATCATATCGTATGGTCTATATGCAATTCATACTAAGATGCATATAAACATGTAGAAATCAATCAAGTTGACTCATTTTCTCAAAAATTAGACTTTTCATGAACATGCATAATAAGGAAATCATGGGAATATCTAAAACACATATGACACCAAAATAGTAAACCATGGGGAACTCAATAACTCAAGCTAGCGGAGGAGTAGAAGGAAAAAGATGAAGATATCGGGACATCACATCGGTCTCGGCCTCCTAAGTAGTGCCCTCAACTAATTGTTTTCTCCATAACACTTTCACGAAAGAAACTTCTTTGTTCCTCAATTTCATGACTTACCGGTCTAAAATCTCAACTGGAACTTCTTCATAAGAAAGATTCTCTTTAACTCCCAAACCTTATATGGTAACTATAGATGTCGGATCTCCAACACATTTCTTTAACATACAGACATGGAAAGCAAGATGCATGATGAGTCCGAGATTAGGACTCATTTAGGGTGTTGTTTTAATAGTTTTAGTGTCCTAAAATGCCTAATTTATACTATAACTTGATATTAAAGCATTGATTCAGGATAAGGAGTAAGGCAAGGAAATTATCAGGAAAAAAAGAGCAAACAAGCTGAAGAAGTGAAGAAAAGCGATCCTAGTGATTGCTAAGACCACTCGGTGAATTGCCGAGCGGCCCTTTAGCCAACCCAAAGTTCCAGCGTGCCAGCCTTGGGGAAGAACCAAGTTGGCCCGAAAGAAATGGGTAGTCGGCGCATCGCCAAATGACTCCGCGATGGCAATCTTGATCACCTAAAGTCACAGAACCCTGAGGACTGATGGCCATGGGAAATTGGTGATGGAAGGGAGCAAAGGGCGCATCACCGACCAGTTCGGCGAGGCCTGACTTACTTCGCCCAATGGCCTTTTGGGCAAAAAAGTGGGCAACTATAAATTGAAATTTAAAATGAGAATTGAGGAGTTCTCTCCCAATTATTTAGTAGAGTTTTGATTCCCAAGTTTGTGAGTTAGAGTTTTCTCTTAGTTTTTGAGTTCCATTATAGACTTTGAAGCTTTTGAACCACAAAATTGAAGCTTTGGAAGTGGGTTTTTGAATTTATTTCAATTTGGACCATTGTAAAGACTTGAGAACCTTTACCCAGATCATGGCTAATGTATTTGGTAATCGTTTATCTATTTTTATGATGTGCGGCAAAAACCCCAATTCATGGGGTGTGATCATGTGTTTATTTGTAAAATTATCTTATGGGTATTGTTGTTTAATGATCAAATTGTTGTTTTAATGTGGGTTTATTCATTAATTGTGTTTTAATCTATGAATTGTAGTTGCAAACGCAATTCTAATTTTGAGTTCTTCGCTTGCTTGAGAGAGGGGTTTTGGAACCAAAGCTTTTGATTGATGATCGTAGGTGTTGGGTTAATATGGATTCAGCTTGAGAGAATAAATTCTAAACTCAATTCTACCTATCTAGCTCGAGAGAGTGGATACATTAAGGTTGTGGACTATTTATTTTGTTAAGCTTGTCGAGGTTCAAGAGAAATCGCGTGAACTGTAATAGTTGTTTGATAGAAAGCTATTACACTTAAAGTCCCACCTACCCACAATATTTCAGCATATTATTGTTAAATTTCAATTACCCATATAGCGTAATTATCTCATAAACGATCACATCTCGAGAATTCCTCTTAATATTGTAGTTTCCCCTATTTGCGTACTTGCTTCAGCTGTAAATTAACAATCCAAACCCCTCATCTGACATTCATTGTCACCCCTTTTGACTTGTTTGTATGTTTTCGATAATTTCTATTCCTATAACCGCTTAGACTACTTTATAACTTCATAAATGAATTTAATCAAGTACCGCTCCCTGTTGGTTCGACTCCAACTCTTTGTTAGGTTTTATACTAGTTAATGATCGTCTACGCCTAGAATTGGTTGAGGTATATTTGAGAAGTTCATTAAAAATGGTGCCACTGCCGGGGAGTGGTGTTGTTTAGAATTCTATTATTGAAGTTGAATTGTGATCTTTTTGGTTGTAGTTGAATCGACTTACTTTGGTTTGTGTTTGTGTTGCTTGTTTTGAACAGAGGAAGAGTTGAGCGCGAATGGGAGTAATGGTAGCCAAGTGGTCCACCAAGACGATATTGGGACTCTTAATGATGTGAATGACCCAATTCAATTAGGTGGTGTTGGTGCAATTCGTCTACCTCTTGTTGAGGGTAATGTTGTCTTCCATGTTACTAGCACGATGCTACAGCTCTTCCAAATGAAAGGATTATATGGAGGGTTGGCCCACGAAAACCCCCATGAGCATATTCGGAACTTCGTGGACGTTTGTGATCTGTTATCATTCAAAAACATACAAGAATCAGTCTGTCTCAGGTTGTTCGCATTCTCTTTAATGGGTGAAGCTACTAAATGGTTAGCTAAGTTACCAAGGGACTTTATTACCTATTGGGATAAACTTACCACAGCTTTCCATGTGAGATTCTTTCCCCCGTCAAAGATGATGACGCTCAGGGATAGGATCCAAGGTTTCAAACGCTTGTAAAGTGAACATATCCACTAGACGTGGCTGAGATTTAAGGAGTTTGTACTTCAATGCCCGACTCACGGACTTCCAAACCATATTTTGTTACAATACTTCTCTAGGAGTCTTGACTCGGTGAACAAAGAAGTTGCTGATCAACTTGTTCCCGGAGGTATAATGCAACAACTCTATGAAGTAGTGTCTCAACTTCTTTATGGCATGACCAAGATCAATAGAGCATGGTACACTTGTGAGGACCAAGTTTCTCCTCTCACTTTTAGGATGACAATGGAACATATCGAGAAGGATCAAGAGAGAGACCAAATTATGGCCAAAATGATGACCCAACTGGATCTATTGTCAAACAATGTGATGGGTAGTGGGTTGAAAAGAGTAAATGTTGTGGGTGTTGGTGGAGTAAACCCCGAACAAGCATAATTTGAAGTGCTTTACAATGAGGAAAGGAACTTCCTTGCTAATCAAAGAGGAGGATTTCGCTCAAATTACCCAAGGCTGGGTGGAAATTTGGGTTGGAATAGAGAGGATGGATGGAGAGATCGTGATAGGGAATGGTGTGATCGTAATGCTGCCTCGAAGGAAAGCTATGGTGATAAGGAAATATATGTCCCACCTCATGAACGCCAAAAGCCCAAAGAGCAAAGATCTGACCCAAAAAAAATTCGTACAAAGTTGTTGATGTTTTAATTGCAGTTTCCAAATAACGGGTGTTGATTTTGCAGGTTGAAAAGTGAAAAGTATTGGAATATAGGTAATTAGGCAAAGCAAAAGTCCAGTCGGTGACTCACCGAAGAGGTCGATGACTCGCCGAAGAGGTCGGTGACTCGCCGAAGAGGTCGGTGACTCACCAAAGAGGTCGATGACTTGCCGAAGAGGTCGGTGACTCACCGAAGAGGTCGGCGAGCCCGACTTGGACAACCGTTGGAACCACCAGACTTGATGGGGATCTCTGTAAAACTCGGTGAGCCAAAGGCTCAGTCGGCGATTCGCCGAACAGGTTGGTGAGCACGACTTCGTCCACTGGGAATTTTGTAAAACTCGGCCAGCCAAAATACCACTCAGCGCATGGCTGAGTGGTTTGGCGAGCGTGACTTATATAGCCGACTAGTGCGCGAATTGAGATGTTTTAATGGGTCAAACGGTTTTAAATTCAAAATTTCTTTATTTTCTCAACTTTTCAACTCCCGTACTCTCTCACCCGATATTAGTTCTTAAATATTTTCATGTTTTTACTCTCGTACCATTTGGAATCTTTGCTCGGGGATGGAATTTGGATTTTTACTTTGCCGCCTAGTTTTACAAATCTCATTTCGGCATAGAAGGTTGGTTTTCTGAACCCCAAACCCTATATATGGTTGAACTCGAATGCAATTGGTAATTTGTTGTTGTATATTGTTCGGTAATCATCGTGTGTATGTTTGTTTGCCTAATATTGAATGAATTCATGCCTAATCGATTGTAAATGGTTGATCCCTCTGTTTTTGCTTGTTAAAATCGAGTTGAAATTGTTGGGTTGGGTTAAAAATATGTTGGGTCTGGTGGGGTAAAGTCTGAGTAACCTCGGATTGTGCTAATTATCATTGTTTGCCCAATGATAGAGCAGTTGACGTCATTCTTAAGGGCAAATGACATCAAATAATCAATTTTGGCCAAATCAAGGGAAGTTTGAGTACCCCGAGGGCATGGGTAGTATGGATTTTGCTTTAATTTCACAGTGTAGGTTTTTAATTTTTATTTCGACTGCTACGGGCTTGATTTTGAAGTAAGGAGTGAAAAACTGGCACAAAGGGCCATTTTGCGAGTTGGGTCGGGATCACCGATTGGTTCGGCGGTTCACCTAAGTCCCCCTAGATCGCCCTTAATTTCTCTAAATGTTGAGTTGTTGTTCTATAACTTTCGGCGATATGCCTGAGCTCACTGAGTTCACTCGATGACTCGCCGAAAGTACTTCTTGATCACCCTTATGTGCCCCTAATTCCTTAAAGTACACTGTAACTTTCGGCGAGCTACTTTTAGTTCGCTGGCTGGTGTCGGTGATCTGCCGAATGACCCTGGACATCGCCAACCAGCTTTGAACATTTGAAATTTTGTGCTGGAACTTTCGGCGAACCCGACCTGGCTCGCCAAAGTTATTCGGCGACTCGTCAACCGGTTCAACGAATCTTTCTGCAATTATTTTTTGAAGTTTTTCTTAAACTTTTTCTAACATTTGCTACGTTGTTTTGCAGGAATGGCTAGACCCAAAGTTTCCGAGAGATATGCCACCCCGGAAGCGGGCACGAGGAATAACAATTAATGAGGATGCAGCTGCTTCCCGAGAAAAGATAGAAAAACTCCCTACCAAGGAAAGAAAAGGCCAAGGCAAGGTCAAGGCACCCATGATTGCGACACCGGAGGCCATCTCCGATAGTGAGGGAGTTTACGAGACAGGTGCTACAGGACCGGAGAGCAGAGCTTCGCTCCAAGGTGATGCTTGATCTGTCTAGGATCCTGGTGCCTCAAACTCCCCCTCCTCCTCGAGCTGTAGAGCTAGCACAAATTTTGGTCCCGGTGCCACCAGTACAGGGTCCTCCTCCCCGGTCACTCAACTGGCTCAAGGCTAAGGGATTGAGGACCACATTAGAAGAAAAGAGACTGTCTGCCGATGGTATGGTGGACAGGCATCCAGCAGTGTGGGACACTCTCAGATTCCATAGATTTGAGGTTTTCACCAAACCCCATGGCCCATAAATTCCTACACGGGTCCAAGAGTTCTACTAAGCTTATGGTGACTTGGTGCCTTAGAAAAAGAAGAAGTCTAGTTCCTTCAAGTCGGTGGACTTTGTGGTGGTTAGAGGAAAGAAGGTTAAATGCAGTAGCGATGAAATAAATGTTGTGTTTTGGCATGCTTCCGACTTTATGCACGACTACTAGAGAATGATCCAAATAGAGACTTTGGATGACCTAAAAGGTTGGCTAGCCCCTCTTCTCTCTGATATCACCCCGAGGTGGATTGAGGCAGGAGTGCTGATAGAGAAGGAAGGATCTTAATATGGCAGTTAGGTATTGATTTGGGTTTATCAGTAGCACAATCATACAGTCCCAGAACGAGTCTATCCTTCGCCACACAAAGGCAACCTATCTTGGGTCAATCATTGCTAGGAAAAGGCTGAATTTGGGTTTGAATATCGAGCAGGAGATGGTCATGAGGGCCAAGCAGTGTCAAACTTCGCTTCCATTTCCAATGTTGATCACAAAATTATGCCAACGGGATCATGTTCTGAGAGATGGAAAGAGAGGATTTTGAATTACACCTTTCCCTTCTACCGATATCTGGCGTATAGAGGGGGTGTACTCGTGGGGCGAGGATGACAGGAGGAGGACAACCTTGGTGGACACATCCCCGGAGGTTGATATTGATATACTACCTACAGACACAATCATTCATACTCAGGCCAGTGGGCCTTCAGGTACTTCCAGACCTACTGCTTCTGAGTCTCCTGTCACTTTTGATGCACCCCCCTCCCCCTAGATCTTCTGTTATTGATGATTCTGTATCTCGACCCCCTATCACCAAGGTCATGTTGTACAAGATGGGCAATCTGCCTCATTCATCCAATGTGTGTGCCTCCCAGATTGTGGCTGCTATGCTTGGGATGATAGAGAGGGCTATAGATGCTTCCTTAGCCCCACTTAGGGATGAGATGAGGTACCACAAGCTAGCTTTGAGTGCCCTAACTGTGAGAGTGGCGGAGTGTGAGAAGGACCAGGGAGCCACTGATGTTTTGCAGTCCTTGAAGGCCGATATTACTGAGTTGAGGAGGGATGTGGACCAGCTGAAGTCCATTGATATGTCCATGATCTTTGGCACGGCGGATATCCCAGATGTCCCGAGCACCGATGTTCCAGCTTATTGTGATGTGCCTCCGGCTACCACCAGAGATGAGGTTAGAGCTGCTGATATTGTTGTTTAGTCAGAGGCTGAGACTGATGAGGACTAATTTGGTGTTCGTGAGGAGGCAGTCTACGATGATCAGGTTGACTTGGAGGGTGCCATGTTTGAGACTGCTAGGCAGGCATCACTCCGAGACACTTCTATGGTGGGATCCAGTAGAGCCAAGGATGCTGAGACACTGGGCATTGATGCCCAGGCAGAGGGAGTCATGATGGCTAAGACACTGGGAATTGATGCCCAGACAGTGGGAGCTGTGGATAAGCAGACTTCACCCCAGACCTAGTCTAGCAGGAAGATTCTCTTTGCCACTTCTCTGTTACTTTTCAGACTTTTTTTATTTTTAGTTGCATTTGAGGACAACTGCATTTTCTTGGTGAGGTGAGGTAATTCCATACCTACCTCTTATGGGCTATTTTGTGAATATTTACTTAATTGTGAATATTGACTTGATTCTGATTTTGTTTTGTGAATATTGGAGTTTATTGGTTGTTATATATATCTTGGTTGTTGAACTGTGGTTGTTGATAAGTTGTGGCCCATTGTTTTGATATGAAAATGGTTTTGAACCAAGTTTTAAAATTTTGCCACCTCTTTTGTGTGTGATTGTGGTTGTTTTTGTGCAAATTTGAGTGTCGGTTGTGGTCAATACCGATGACTCGATAGTGCACTTAATTCAATGAAATGAATGTACGGTTACGATGAGGCAAACTAAGTTACATAGGGAAATATGTGGACTTTTAGCATCTCGTTGTGACTAGCCGGTTGTCAAATGAGTCTCTTGTGATGAGTATTGCACGCTTGCTAGAAAGTGTGCAGTCTTGTTTGATAATTGTACCAATGCCTTTTTGTGGTGAGGTTTCCTTGAACATTGTGCTTGATGACACCTAGAATTTTCCCAATTGGTCCGATTGATTGAGTGAAGCAAGCAATTGAAATGATCTTAGGCAAAAAATTTGGAGAGTGAGCCAATTTGACAATATACCTCTTTGTGGCCAACCTTGTGAGATGTGTGAACCTTCCTTGGCACCGTTTGAGCCTATCCTTTTCTTGGAAGAAACTTGAACAACTTTGACATCTTTATCCCATCACCTATAACATTCATGAAGTATTGGTTTGTTTGAATAGCCAACTTAGGCCAAAAGCCTAAGTTGGGGTGTGGTGTAAAAGTAGAAAAGTCAAGAAGTGTGTAAAATTCTCCCTTTGATGGATTGTTTTGAAAAAGATGGATTCCCTTCATGTAAAAAAAGTAAACAGAGGAAAGAAAAGACAAAGACGGAAAAAGAGCAAAAATGTTGAAATAAAGTGTGTGAGAATAGTAAAAAATGGGGTATCCGGTGATTCATGTTTACTTGAATAATGGGGTGGATTATGAACATGTTTGAATGTGAAAGAGAAGGAGAAAAAGTGATTTTCAGGCCATACTTCAAGAAGGTAGAAGCTACTAAGCCTAAATGACCATACCTTTGCACTCAGCCACATTACAACCCTTAAAAAGACCTTTGTAATCTTTAGTGAGCTGAAACGAATGTTGATTGGAAAATAAGGGCGAGCCTAAGAGTGGAATCATACATGTGTTCATCTTTTTGAGTGTGAGAGTTGCATGTGATTCCGGGAGTTTAAATTTTTGAGAAATTTTGTGTGAATGTGGAATCATTTGTTGTGAGGGAATTTGAGTACCTTTGTTAAGCTTGAACTTGCATTTGAAGCAAGCATTGTGAACCTGAGTACACTTGATAATAGTGAGTCACAATTTGAATCTTTGAGTGCACAATTGAGCATTGTATGTGTAGTTTGTGTGTGCATTTATGTTGAATCTTAAGAAGCACAGTTTGTAGACATCCGTGATGAACTGATTGATCTTGAGTTTTTACTTGAGGACAAGCAAAAGTTTAAGCTGGGGGTGTTGATAAGTTCGAGATTTGGACTCATTTAGGGCTTTGTTTTGATAGTTTTAGTGTCCTCAAATGCCTAATTTATGCTATAACCTTATATTATAACATTCATTTTCATGTATGTAGGCTAAGGAGCAAGGCAAGGACACTGCCAGGAAAAAAGGAGCAAACAAGCTGAAGAAGTGAAGAAAAGTGATCTTACTGATCGCCAAGACCACTCGGCCAATCGTCAAGTGGCTCTTTAGCCCGGCCAAAGTTCCAGCGTGCCAGCCCTGGGAAGAACCAACTTGGCAACAGAAATAGGTAGTCGGTGAATAGCCGAATGACTCTGTGACTACAACCTTGATCGCCTAATGTCACAGAACCTGAGGACTGATGGCCATTGCAAATTGGCGATGGAAGGGAGCAAAGGGCGAATCGCTGACCTGCTCGACGAGGACCGGTTTACCCCGCCCAATGGCCTTTTGGGCCAAAAATTGGGCAACTATAAATTGAAATTTAAAATGAGAATTGTAGAGTTCTCTCCCAATCATTCAGTAGAGTTTTTGATCCCCAAGTTTGAGAGTTAGAGCTTTCTCTTAGTTTTTCAGTTCCATTGTATACTTTGATGCTTTTGAGGCTCAAACTTGAAGAATTGCAAGTGGGTTTTTGAATTTATTCTATTTGGACCATTGTAAAAACTTGAGAACCTTTACCCAGATCATGGCTAATGTATTTGGCAATCGTTTCTCTATTTTATGATGTGTGGCTAAACCCCAATTATTGGGGTGTGATCATGTGTTTATTTGTCTAATTATCTTATGGGTATTGTTGTTTAACGATGAAAATGCTGTTTTAATGTGGGTTTAATCATTAGTTGTGTTTTAATCTATGAATTGTAGTTGCAAATGCAATTCTAATTTTGAGTTCTTGGCTCGCTTGAGTGAGAGGTTTTGGAACCAAAACTTTTGATTGATGATTGTAGGTATTAGGTTGATATGGGTTCAGCGAGAGAGAGTGAATTCTAAACTCAATTCTACCTATCTAGCTCGAGAGAGTGGATACATTAAGGTTGTGTGTTGTTTATCTTTTACGCTTGTCAATGTTCGAGAGAAATTGCCTGAACCGTAATAGTTGTTCGAGAGAAAGCTATTGCACTTAAAGTCCAGCCTACCCACAATATTTCAGCATATTATTGTTAAATTCAATTACCCATATAGCGTAACTAGATTATAAACGATCACATCTCGAGAATTCCTCTTAGTATAGTTGTTTCCCCTGTTTTCGTACTTGCTTCAGCTGTTAATGACAATCCAAACCCCCCATCTGACATTCGTTGTCACCCCTTTCGACTTGTTTGTATGTTTTTGATAATTTCTATTCCTATAACCGCTTAGACCACTTTATAACTTCATAACTGAATTTAAACAGGTACCGCTCTCTGTGGGTTCGACCTCAACTCTTTGTTGGGTTTTAAACTAGTTAACGATCGTCTACACCTAGAATTGGATGAGGTGTATTTGAGACATTAATCAATGCACTAATGCCAACTCATTAGGCAATTCAAGCTCATAAACGACCTTACCAACACGTCTCAAAATTTGATATGGGCCTACAAAAGAGAAACTGAGCTTCCCTTTCTTACCAAACCTCATTACACCCTTCATGGGTGAGATTTTCAAATAAACCCAATAATGAACATCAAATTCAATATCTCTTCTTCTAACATCAGCATATGATTTTTTTCAACTTTGGGTTGTTCTCAACCTTTCTCTAATAAGTCGAACTTTCTTTGTAGCCTCATATACTAATTTGGGACCTATTAGGGCTACTTCACCCACTTCAAACCAGCCTATAGGAGATCTACACTTCCTACCATACAATGCTCCAAATGGAGCCATAACAATACTTGAGTAATAGCTATTGTTATAAGCAAATTCAATCAAAGGCAAATGATCATCCCAATTTCCCTTGAAGTCAACCACACAAACTCTTAACATATCTTCCAAAGTTTGGATAGTATGCTCCGCTTGCCCATCAGTTTGGGGATGAAAGATTGTGCTAAGCTTTACACGAGTAACAAGTCCCTTTTGGAAAGACTTTCAAAACTGTGAAGTGAATTGGGTACCTCTATCGGAGATAATGGACAAGGGCACTCCATGCAACCTTACCATTTCTCTCAAATATAACTAGGCATAGTCTTCCGCCATATAAGAAACCTTGACAGGATTGAAATGAGCTGATTTCGTCATTCGGTCTACTATAACCCAAATCAAATCATATTGTTGCCGAGTACGTTGCAACCCTACTATAAAGTCCATATTTAAATCTTCCCACTTCCATGTAGAGATATTAATGTCTTAGAATAAACCTCCCGGTTTCTAATGCTCAACTTTGACTTGTTGGAAATTAGGACATTTAGCCACAAATTCCGCAATATCCTTCTTCATTCCATTCCACCAATAGATTTCCTGCAAGTCACGGTACATCTTGGTGGCTCCCGGGTGAATGGAATACCGAGAACTATGGGCTTTTGACAAGATTTGTTCCCTTAAGACATCAACATTAGGAACACACAAACGACCTTGATATCTAAGTACACCATCTCCCCCTTGGGAGAAAGGCTTAACGGAGTTTCTAAGCACCGCTTCTTTCAATTCTACTAAGGTCGGATCAAGACATTGCTTGGCTTTCACATCTGTCTCAAAAGTTAATTTTGAACCATTGTGAACCATAACACCACCCTTAGTAGAGTATATTAACTGAACACCCAACCGGGTCAATCTATGAACATCTCAAACCAACTCTTTTCTATCATCCTCAATATGAGCAACACTACCCATAGATAACCTACTAAGAGCATCCGCCACCACATTGGCCTTACCAGGGTGATAGAGAACACTCATATAATAATCCTTCAATAACTCAAGCCACCTGCTTTGGTGAAAATTTAGATCCTTTTGGTTAAACACATATTGCAAATTCTTGTGGTCGGTAAATACATCAACATTAACACCATACTAATAATGCCTCCAAATCTTTAAGGCAAAAACAACCACCGCTAATTCAAGGTCATGGGTAGAATAATTATTTTAATGGATCTTAAGTTGCCTTGAAGCATAGGCAATAACTTTCCCATTTTGCATAAGCACACATCCTAATCCAATTCTAGATCCATCACAATAAACCACAAAACCGTCCGTCAATTCTGGTAAAGTCAACATCGGAACGGAAGTAAGTCTATCTTTCAACTCTTGAAAACGCTTCTCACAAGCTTCAGACCATATGAACTTAGCTTTCTTTTGAGTCAATGATGTCAATGGAGAGGCAATTGTAGAAAATACCTCAACAAACCTTCTATAGTTACCAGCCAAACCCAAGAAACTTCTAATATCTAAAGGGGCTAGAGGTTTAGGCCAACTCCTGACCGCATCTGTCTTAATAGGATCTACCTCTATACCCTTACTAGAAACAATGTGACCTAGAAAAGCCACGGACCTTATCCAAACCTCATATTTGCTAAAATTTGCAAAGAGTTGTCGTTCCTTAAGCATTTGCAACACAATCCTCAAATGATTGATTTGATCATCCTCACTTCTAGAATAAATCAATATATCATTAATGAACACAATTACGATCATATCAAGGTATTGTCTAAACACCTTATTCATCAAATCCATAAATGTCGCCGGAGCATTGGTCAAACCAAAAGACATCACCAAAAACTCAAAATGTTCGTATCGGGTTCTAAAAGCCGTTTTTGGAATATCATCTTCCTTCACCCTCAATTGCCAATAACCTGATCGGAGGTCAATCTTAAAAAGTAACTCACTCCGTAGAGTTTTTCAAACAAATCATCTATCCTTGAAAGAGGATACTTATTCTTAACAGTAACCTTATTCAGTTGTCGGTAGTCTATACACATTTTAAGAGAACCGCCTTTCTTTCTAACAAACAAAACTAGAACAGCCCAAGGGGATATACTAGGTCGGATGAAACCCTTATCTAACAAATCTTTCAATTGCTCTTTCAATTCCTTAAGTTCCACCGAAGCCATTCTATAAGGAGGTATAGAAACAGGTTGCCTATATGGGAGAAGGTCAATACCGAAGTCTAACTCTCTTTCGGGAGGAATGCCAGGTAAATCATCTAGGAACACTTCCGGGAACACATTCACAATGGGGATCGACTCAAGAGTCGGGGTTTCAAAATCTACATCCCTCACCCTAACTAAATAGTAAATTCAAACCTTAGACATCATCTTCCTAGCTTTTAGAAAAGAAACAAACTGACCCTTAGGCATAGAAATTCCCCCTTTCCACTCTAAGATAGGCTCATTTGGAAATTGAAACTTGAATACAAGGTTTCTACAATCAATAGAAGCATAACAAGAGTACAGCCAATCCATACCAAGCGTAATATCAAAATCTAGCATATCAAGCTCTACCAAATCAAAAAGAGTAACTCTATGGGACAAAGAGATAGGACATCTTCTATAGACCCTCTATGCCACAACAGAATCACCAACAGGGTAGAGAAAAAAAAATGATCTAACAACACATCTGGGAGAACATCAAATCTCATAGACATATATGGCATCACAAAAGACAAGGTAGCACCGGGATCAAGAAAAGCATAAACATCAAGTTGGAAAAGTTTTAACAAACCAGTAACCACATCGGGAGAACCCTCTTGTTCACCACGAGTCTGTAGTGCATAAAACCTATTTTTCTTAGGAGCATTCAAACCCGAACCACTTGGACTTGATGATGGATAGGGTTGAGCCCTACGACGTTTATATTTTTCATTCTTAGCAACTGAAGGACAGTTCCTTATTTTGTGGTCCGTTTTACCACAACCAAAGCAATTATTGGAACCCGCTAGACATTTACCCTCTTGTTTTCTTCCACACTTAGAACTAGTAGGCAATCGAGACCCACTACCATTTCCTTCTTGAGGCTTAGGGTCAAACACCCTCTCATTTTTTAATCTTGGAGGAGCATTAGAAGAACCTTGCCCGGAAAACCTTTGACAAAACCTTGAACGACCACGTCCACCGGACCTAGAGTACCAAGAGTTATCATCATTTGTTCTTGCCCTCTTTAGTTCCCTAGACTTCTCCTTAAGTTTTTCATCCTCAATTTGTTGAGCATGAACCATAAGGCAAGAAATATCCATGGCATTAACAAGGATAGTCGTACGACATTTTTTCACAACCAATTCGTACACTCCTAAAACGAACTTCCTCATTCTTGCCCTAGAGTCTACCACTATAGAAGGAGCATACTTCGACAATTGTGTGAATCTCAAAGCATATTCCTTCACACTCATATTCCCTTGTCGAAGATTGATAAACTCAAGCACCTTAGCCTCTCTCATCTCAAGAGGAAAGAACCTATCAAGATAGGCATATTTGAACCTTTTCCATTCTATGGGACTCACATCTTCTGGTCTTGCTTCCTTCCATTGGTTAAACCAAATTTGAGCAACACCCTTACGTTGATAAGCGTCCAATTCCGCCTTTTCCACCGGCGTCACTCCCATAATAGCCAACACCTTGTAAACCTCATCAATGAACTCTTGAGGATCTTTCTCAACCTTATAACCATAGAATTTTGGAGGATTCATCCTAGTGAAGTCCCTCACTCTAGATGTCGTCGTACCCATATTTGGGTTCATGGGGACCAAAACCTCCATATTGGCTTGGGCCATCACGGCTTGAGCCAATATTTGAAAAAAGCAGTCCTAAACTCTACATTAGTCACTTGCTCGGCCAAAGGGTCAACCGGAGCTTCTTGACTCACATTATCTCCCTCATTCCTTATAACAAAAGCTCTTCAAGTAATCATATCATGTAGACCATTGGGTAAGGATTAGGAGGGAAACATTATAGAGTCAAACTGTATCGCATAACTTAGATTGAAGAAAGAAGTGAAGTTTCCTAAGCATCTTGTAGTGTCTCATTCATAAATGTGGCGTGTTTCACATTGAGGAACAAGACTCTACTCGGTGTGGTTTTGAGACATCATCGAACCATTCTAAATCTTGTGCTCTGATTACCAAGTTTGTCACTACCCAGGGGTACCCCCTAGATGTAACATGGCGTACAAGACCCCGAGAGGCCTCATACAAGCCACTTAGCTTTCATAGTCAAGATAATAGGAATTCATGAGAATTTAAAACATTTCAAGACAATCAAAGTTTGCATTTCAAAAGCGGAAATCCAATACACTTGTTTCAAAAACCATCTAATACAATAGGATCTTGGGACACAGCCCATACAACAATGTTCACCAACTAAAAATATAAGAACATAAGGAAATAGTGGCCAAATCCTCGAATGCTATGAGGACTCATCAATCTTCAAGTCCTGCCTCTACAAAAGATCCTAGCCACAGGATAAGAATCGAGATCGTCGGACCCTACATTTGGATAAGAAATGTAGGAAAGAGTATATGTTAGTACAAAAATGTACTAAATATGATAGATTGCATAGACATAAACATAAGCATTAGACAACATAAGTCATAAAGCATAATCAATGCACATAATAAATCATCATAACATGGGAGGAGTACTTCTTGAAGTAACCTCAATTCATACTTAGTCAAGACTTGGGTATCCGCGTCTAGTCTTACTCATCATGGAAGGAAATTCAAGCAAAAATCCAGGTTGATCGTTCATCATAACAGTTTACATCTTATAGCTTACTTTTAAAGACATGGGGAGTCTCCACTTGCGTAGCTATAAGAATCATGGGTAGTCGCCTCTTATCCTCTTTACTTTGGGATCATGGGTAGTCGCCTCTTATCCTCTTTACTTTTGAATCATGGGTAGTCCCCTCTTATCCTCTCTACTTTGGGATCATGGGTAGTCGCCCCTTGTCCAACTTACACAATAGGAACGTGGGTAATCGGCTCTTGCTAAACTTCATGAAATAAGGGTAGTCGCCTCTTATTCATTTCTAAGGAATATGGGTACTCGCCTCATATTTTATTCTAAGGAATATGGGTAATCGCCTCATATCCTATTCTAATTTAGAAGTCATGGGTAATAGCCTCTAGCATCATAAATTTCATAGTCTTATAACTTAGATTCATTTTAGGTGAGCAAGCCTTTCAACCTAGAATCATTCAATGTGAAAAAACCTTTTACATTCATACATACATAAAGGAAATCATTTTTGAAAAATCACTTCCACAATAATCACATCAACAATCAACAAGTATTGCATAGGCTTCACTCTCAAAGCCAATCTTATGATAATTCATCACATATGTTTCAATCTCAAAGCAATTCATAATGTGCCTTATCAATCCTATAAGAATACATCTAACCCCATAATTTCTCTTTTCATAGCATAAAACCCATTTACATCAATTTCCACTTAGAGACATAGGTTAGGCATGGGTACATGGAAATTCATCATAATAGCATAGAATCCACTCAATTAACACATAATCAATCATGATTTACTCAATTGAATCAACATTTACAAGAACCCACAACTTAGAAAAAAACCCTAATTGAATTTGGGGAATTCTTTTCAATTGGGAGAACTTACGGGCTCCATGGATGCAAGGATTCCATGGATGAAAAGCCATCATACCTTACTATCAAAGCCCACAAATGCTTGAGGAATGGAGACTTAAACCTTGAACCTAGCTTCAACCCTTTCTTCTTCTTCAAGTTCTAGACAGAGAAATATTGTGGAAAGGAAGAACCCAATTCTTTTAGTGAATTTAGGAATATTACTTTAATGGTAAGTTTTGAGGTTAAAATCACTTATATAGGGGTCTTAGACATAGGCAAAACAACATAGTATAGAGCTAAAATAATTAGGAAAAGACCCAACTACCCCTAACACTAACTGTCGAACCCCCACCTATGACTCACGACTGACGGACTGTGGACTAACCAATGGTCCATCCTGCACACTCGTCGCCAACTTCAGAGAATTTGGACCAAACCTACGGCTCCCTAGCCACGAGTCATGGAACCATCGACAATTTGTGGGTCCGATCATGGTCCCTGCCCTTGACAACTTTTTGGTGGCCTATCCACGGACCCACCTACGGTCCGTGGTCCCATTCAAGGGTCGTGGTTGGCCTTCGGGGAAGGAACCTTGAAGATCTAAACATGCTATTGTTCCCTCTCTCAAATTGTAGGTGTTACATCTCTTAAAAGAGATAGTGCTCAAAAACACCTCATGAACTCATTTGAAAATCGAAGTTTCCTCTCATTTTAAATGTAAAGACATTTACTCTTGGAATTATTATGTTCCCATATATTCATTTTGAAAAAATGAAACTCAAATCTCCTCATCCTCATACTCAAGTACTCAAGTTTTTAAAAGTTTGTAAAAGACTCGAAAGGCTCTCTCAAACTTGACTGTTAATTTTTTCTTAAATTTGAATTATGAATTCAAGAGTTACGATTCATGATATGAAGGATCTCAAGATGATTAAATGTAGTTTAGATAGCTAGGATTAAGAAGGGAATGAAAGCTAAACTCAAAGGAAAAAGTACGGATCGAAGAACGAAAGAGGAAATGGGTTGACGCTCCTCGTGCATCCATGGCGCGCCACGCCGGACCTCCACTAAATGGAGCTGGTTTCCGGCACACTGCAGGAGCAGGGTGCCAGCCCTCCTGATGCATCTGGGGTGCACCACCCCAGCCCCTCCCTAAAACGTTCCGATGAATTTTTCTTCTCAATTTTTTGCCCTAATTCACCTAAAATCGAATGGTTTCTTCCAAACTCTCGTAGATTTGAATACCCCACGAAAATATACTCAAACTCATAACATTAATCACAAGAACTCATCAAAAACTCATCATTAACGATTTAAGAACGAAACTTCAAGAAACTCATCAAAAACTTCAATACATAGATTGTCATGGATGAAATTAACTCAAGAAACTCATGATTTGCATGAGGGTGAACAAACCTATCACTATGAAATCTTACATATGATGTTTGCGTAATCAAGACACAACTTCCAATGCAAGTGTCTACGATCGTACAATAGTAAAGTAATCCAACCAAGGGTTGGGGTCGAGTCTCAAGGGAGTGGGCTTGAGAATTAATAGAAAAAATAAATTTAGTTCTAATTAGTCATAGCTAAAAACATTTTCGAATTCAAACATGTTAAATCAAAGGGATAACGCAAGCATCAATTATCAGTGGGGGTTGTCACAAGTAAACAAAAACAGCAAAAAGGTAAAGAGTACTAATCAAGGAGATGGGGTCCTTGGGACATGATAGGAATACGGGATAAACTAAACTATTGGGTACATGCTTTTGATAATAAATCTGTTGAATACTTGTGACTAGGCTAGACTATAGTCGGAGTAAATTCTCCCTCGAGCAACTTACCCCGAATCAATTCGGTTTCTCTCGAACACTGAGTTGTCGCATGAAGAACAGCCTCCGCCTTAGCCCACTCACTCTCTCAAGGTGAGTGTGTGGGAGAAGGACTAGGGTTCACTCTCTCGAGTTGAACCACATACCCAATCCCATCGGCCATCAATTTAGTAGTCTTAGTTTTTACGACCCTCTCTGCCGAGCAAGCCGTAAACACAAAAGGTGAAATCGTATTTGCAACAACAATTTCATTAAGTTCCACCACAACTACTAAACGAAATCACATCTAAACAACAAATAAATCATCAACAAGCAAGACCCAAAAGATAATCTAACCCATATTCAAAAAATCACACCCCAAGAATTGGGGTTTTAGCTAGACATGTAAAAGAGATAGAAATTTATACCAATATGAGTTTGCATTCAAATGGGAATGAAGAGTTAAGTCTTAAAACAAGCCAAGAGTGAAGAATCTATAAGACCCAAGTCCAATTTCTTAGAGTTGAAACCCTTTGAATCTTCAAGTTCTTCAAAACCCACTCCAAACTTAGAACTCAAAATTCTATGTTAAAAATTCAATATTAAAATCTGATATTAAGCTACAACTCTCAACGAGTATTTATAGTTTTCAAAAATCTGTGTTACAGCGGATCATTCGGCACCGTTAGTCGGGATCGCCAATCAACTCGGTGATCCGCCCTTTGGTAGGTTTCATCGCCGTCTTTCTCTATCCTTCAACATCGTCGTGTTTTCGATCATTGGGCAACAAAGTACTTTTCGCGAAACTGCTCGGTGACACGCCGACTGCTCCTTTTCACCGCTGATTTGATCCTTTCTTTCAGGGCTCCGCACACTGGAACAAAAGGCAAGGTAAGACCTTTTGGCGAATCGCCGAATAGGTTCGGTGATTCTCAGATCTTCATTTCTTCGTTCTTTCAGCTGCCTTTGTTCCTTTTTGCTAAGTAGTGTCCATGCTTTCGCTCAAACTCCAAATACCTAAAACTTAAGGGTTTTCATCAAATATTGAGATAAAATATGAATTTCAGGACACTAATTCAATCAAAATATAGCCCTAAATGAGTCCAATTTGAGGACTCATCAACACCCCCA
>NW_006238970.1:720024-726560 GCF_000226075.1 Solanum tuberosum | reverse complement strand
CAACACCCCCAACTTAAACTTTTGCTTGTCCTCAAGCAAACTCAAGTTCAGTCATTCAAAAAAGAGGTCTCGAGCAGTGCTACACAAGACTCAATCATGAATGCACACAACAAGACTCAATTTACTTATGCAAATATCAAATGTGTACCCAAAGATTCAAGTTGTGATACACCATTCTCAAAGATTCTCACGCTCGCAATGCTTGCTTCAAATGCAAGTTCAAGCTCAACAAAAGTATTCGAATGCCCTCACACAAAGGATGATTCCATACTCACACATAATGGTTTAATCATATAAAGCTTCGGAATCAAATGCAACGCTCACTCTCACAAGGAAGAACACAATACATGCTTTCACCTATAGGTTTGCCCGTATTTTCCAATCAACATTTGTTTCGACTTACTAAAGATCAAAAAGGTCTTTTGAAGGCCTGTAATAGGGTTGAGTGCTAAGGTATCGTCATTTAGGCTCAGTGACTTTCATCCTCATGAAATGTGGTTCTCACAACACTTTCTTTCCTTTTCATTCATCATTCTCTTTAGTGCTCATAGTCTGCCTATTATTCCCTTTCCATGGATTGTTTGGGAACCCCATTTCTTTTGTACTTTATTCCATAACTTTCTTTTTCATTCTTTTTCTTTTTCTTTCTCTTTTCTCTTTTTTTGTATGGAGGGGTTCCATTTTTCTCAACACCATGGGTTAAAGGAGACTTTCTTTGCACTTCTTGACTTTTTCTTTTCTTTTCACCACAGCCCCAACTTAGGCTTTTGGCCTAAGTTGGCTATACAATCAACCACAATTCACGAGGATAAGGGTAATGGGCCAAGAAAGGTCATTTTTTCATTAAGTTTCTTCCAAAGAAAGGTAAGGCTCAAGGGGTGTTCAAAAGAGGTTCACATGTGCTCAGAAGGTAGGCCACAAAGAGGTATCTGTCAAATTGGCTCACACACTTCGAAGTTGCCTAAGATCATAACAAGAGATAGCCTTACTTAGTCTATCGGACCAACGGGGAAAATTCTAGGTGTATTCATGTATGGTTCACAGAAAGCTCATCACACAAGGTATCGACGCTAAAGTCAAACAAGACTCCACACTTTTGCTAGTGTTCAACGGTCATCACAAGAGAATCAATTTGATACATGGCTAATCACAACGAGATGCAAAAAATTCACATATTGTCTATGCAACTTCATTTTGCCTCATCGTAGCCGCACATTCATATTCGTTTGATCATGAGCACTATTCAAGTCATCGGTATTGATCGGAACCGAGACTTAAATTTTGCAAAAGAACAACCACATCCAACACTCGAGAGGTGGCAAAATTTTTGGAAGGGTCAAGATCATTTTGCAATTTAAAACAAAAGGAGCCACAAGCTCAAACATCCACAAAATCAGTATTAACACAATTTAAGCACAAAGCCCAAATATAAACAAAACATGAACATCAAATAGCACACAAAAGGTGAGCCTCCCCCCACCACAAACAAAAATCATTTGTCCTCAAATGCAAATGAAATAGAGTATCCAAAATTTAGAATAAAGAAATATAGAGAGGGAGGTAGAGAAAAATCATGTCTACACAGTCGCTCCATCTGTCTGGGCATCAGTCCCCGATGTGTCAGCCTGGAATCTGATAATGGCCCCCGGAGCTTCTTCAGAAGATTCAGCAGCAACTGACTTACTAAGATTGTCCAAGTCATGAGCCGACAAAAAGGAGTGAATAGATGTGAAGAATCCACGTCTCCACGAGGGAATAATGGGGTCTCGGGGATTTGTTTTCTTGCTGGCACTGGTCTTCTTTCCCTGATTATACGTTTTGAGAGGATTTGTTGCCTTTGTATTTTTCCTGAATTTTTTTGCTCTTGTTTGTCGGGGTAGCATATCTCTTCTAACTACTTTCGGTCTAGCCATTTTTGTAAAGCTTCAAGAAAAAGTTAGAACGTATTCAGACAAGCAAGGCAGTTCAATTGCAAAATAACTTCGCCAAACTAGTTGGCTAAGCGCGCAACAACTTAGGCGGTTCGCCGAGTGCAGTGCATAGAGAATACAAGGTTGAAGACAAAGGGCAAACCAGAAGTTTTTCGGTGAGACGTCGACTGTGTTCGGCGGCATCATGCTTCTCACCGAAACTTACAGAATTCAACATCACATTTAGCATTAAATTAAAGGCGATATGGGATTTTAGGTGAACCGCTGAGTGGTTTGGCGAGCTTGACCCAGCCCGCCAATGACCCAACGTGCCTGTTTTCGACCCAACTTCCCGAATTCAACCCCGCAACCCCCGAAAACAAAATCAAATCTTGCACAACTCAAATTAGGCTTAGAGCTAGTGACAATCATGCACAACCCATGATGTTTCATCCAATTTAAAGCCCAACCTTCAAGAATTAACTATTTAACTTAGTACAGGCAATTTTTGTGAACCTAACAGGCAAACAAATATTCTAATCCTACCAAAGAGGCCCAGCACACATCATCAAAGTAATGCCATTTCATTTTAGTACAACTTTCAATACAAGAAGCTTAGGGCTTGGAAACTAACCTTTGGTGCCGAGTAAGATGCAATTGAGTTATTAGGCGGCAATGCAATCCAACTCCGAGCACAACTCAATAACCAACATACAATATAGACGCAGAGATATAAAAGTAGAGGTGCAGGTGTGAGTTTGAAAAATGAACAGTGAGGGAGTTGTAAGGAGTTTAAGAAATTTAAACCTTTGATTTTAAAGACCGTCCAGTTTTCGCTCATTCGGTGACACGCCGAATAGTCCCTTACCTCGCCGAGTTTTATAGAACTCCCAGTCAATGTTGGGAATCCAAACTGCTGTAAGGATTAGGATCGTCAGACAGGTTGGAGATTTGCAAACAATTTCTTAGCTCGCGAAGTTTTACAGGTTCTAGCTTAAAGTTGCCTTGAGCTCAACAGCAGACTGGATCGGGGTCGCCGACTTCTTTCGGTGATTCACGGAATGAAGCTTTTTGTTCGCTAAACTCCTTCTTTCCTAACACTTGACACGTTTTAGCATGTACAACCAACACACCATTATTTTTAAAACCAACTTAAAACAATAAAAAGGGTTTTAGGTTGCCTCCTAAACAGCGCCTTAGTTAATGTTGTGGCACGACACAAGTTAACGTCTAGTACTCATCCTCGAAGTAAACCATGTATAACTAGGCGAGTCATTGGCAAACGGTGGATAGTGACCTGATATTAACTGATTTACCTGGGCATCTTGGAGCTAAATTGTCATAGAGTTAGAGGTTGTCGCTTGATTTAGCATGTCGATGTTCTCTTTCATCTCATTCAACATCTTGTCTTGTTCTTCGATGTTTTGTTGAATGAGTGAGAGGAATTCGTCATCTTGTACGCCTTCCTTCTTCTTCCTCTTTGTACACTCTCTAAGGGAGAAGTGTTTGTCCTTTTTCAAGGCATGTGCTTCCAACTCCATGACTCTTTTTGATAAAAAATCCAATTGAGCTAGCATTTCATCCCACTCTTTTTTTTTGTCTCCTTGTTTGCTTCAACCATGACATCTAGGAGTTCGGCTACGACTTCATAGGGTTGGTGTAGCATACCACCCACGAAAAGTTGATCAGCGTTACTTCTATTATTGGGTCCAAGACCCCGATAGAAGCTTTCTAGTAGCACCGTGTCGGTCATCCCATGAGTGGGGCATGGTTGCAGCACTGCCTGAAACTTCAGCCATATTTCCTGAATAGTTTCATCCTCTACTTGTTTGAACTTTAGGAGGTTGTCCCTCAGGTTCAACAGTTTCAAGAAGGGGTGATTTGTTTGATACCCATAATGATCCTTCATATCCATTTTCTGCATCAATACGCAAACAAGCAGCACAAAACAAAACTAAAAATCAAGTAAGTGAACTACAACTAACAAGAACAAAAATTATACTAAACTAAGAATTCTCAAATAACACCACTCCCCGGCAGCGGCGCCATTTTGATGTTTGTGTAACCAAGACACAACTTCCAATGCAAGTGTCTACGATCGTACAATAGTAAAGTAAACCAACCAAGGGTTGGGGTTGAATCCCAAGGGAGTGAGATTAATAGAAAAATAAATTTTAGTTCTAATTAGTCATAGCTAAAAACATTTTCAAATACAAACATGTTAAATCTAAGGGGTGACGCAAGCGTCAATTATTAGTGGGGGTTTGTCACAAGTAAACAAAAATAGCAAAAATGTAAAAAGTACTAATTAAGGAGATGGGGTTCTTGGGATGCGATAGGAATACGGGATAAACTAAACTATTGGGTACATGATTTTGATAATAAATATGTTGAATACTTGTGATTAGGCTAGACTATAGTGGGGGTAAATTCTCTCTCGAGCAACTTACATCGAATCAACTCGATTTCTCTCGAACACCGAGTTGCCGCATGAAGAACAGCCTCTGTCTTTGCCCACTCACTCTCTCGAGGTGAGTGTGTGGGAGAAGGACTAGGGTTCACTCTCTCGAGCTGAACCTCATGTCGACCCAATCCTACCGGCCATCAATTTAGTAGTCTTAGTTTTACGACCTCTCTCTCGAGCAAACCGAAAATACAAAGGCGAAATCATATTTGCAACAACAATTTCATTAAGTTCCACCACAACTACTAACGAAATCACATCTAAACAACAAATAAATCATCAACAGGCAAGACCCAACCGATAATCTAACCCGTATTCACAAAATCACAACCCAAGAATTGGGGTTTTAGCTAGACATGTAAAAGAGATAGAAATTTATACCAATATGAGTTTGAAATCAAATGGGTATGAAGATTTAAATCTTAAAACAAGCCAAGGGTGAAGAATCAACAAGACCCAAGTTGTAACACCCCAGAAAATTTTTGAGCTAAGACTTGAACAATCCTTCGTTGTGAGTAGGATTTTACCGAGGAATTAAAATTTCTTAAGTGTTAAGTTCACTAGATGTAACACCTTGAGTTCGAAAAAGAACTAAATTGGAAATAGCAAAATCTGAAATTTTGCAAGTTAAGCTAAGTATGAGTTTTGGGTTGACTTCAAACGCCTATAACTCCTAGCTCAGGATGATTTAGGTGTTCTACCAGTTAACGTAGGGAAGACTTTTGAATTATCTTTCCAACTCCGCCAAGTTTCCTGAGTTTCTAGGTCGGATGAGTGAGATATGGCCTTTTGAAGTTAGGTTGTCCAGTTAAGGAAAGTTAGCCGAAAATAGTAAGGGGTAATTTGGTCTTTTCCTTACCAAATCAGATTTAACTCATTTTTAGGAAGGTTTTAAGGGTCTAATCCTATTGGGTTCAGTTTTATAATTCTAAAATTCACCTAGGGTTTTAGTTGAGAGTTCAAGAAGTGAAAATAAGAGAAAAGAGGAGAGGATCACGCGTTCGTCAAGATTCTTGCATATTGAAGCGGATTTTTGCCATGTGTTTGATCCCTAAGAGGTATGTAAGTTTCCATAGTGTTGGGTTAGTTCACCCACATGCTAATCATGTTATTTTCAATGAAATTTCGTTCTTGAAGTAGAAAGATTAGAGTTTTTGATGAGTTCTTGATAGGTGTTCTTGAAGTTCATTTTAAATCTTGTTTTGTTGGGGTTTTGATGATTTATTGTGATGAAATTTAGTAATTTGAGTGTTGTTTTGAGTATATTAGAGTGTACTTATGTTAAGTAATCAAATCCAAGTGATTGGGGAAGAAATCGTTCGATTCTAGGCGAGTTAGGGTGAGAAAACGAGCAAGGAAAATTCGTCAGATTTTCTGGGTTGGGGCTTGGCGCGATGCACCAGCCAGAGCGCCCCAAACCCTCCTCTGAAGTTTAGGGGCTGGTGCCCCGTGCCACCCATAGCGCCAGGGTGGCCTGCCCCATCTAGTTTGTCATCGGTTGCCCCGTTTGAGTTCGTTTAAAGTGCACCTTCACTCCTTTTCGATTCTAACTACTCTAAGCTACTTCTAAACACCTAGAAATCATTCATAACATGATCATAACCTTGAATTCATAATTCAAATTCAAGGTAGATTTAAGTTTTGATAGTTCTTTCGAACATTCTAAGAAAGTCCCTTTGAGTCCTTTTGTGGAGTCTTCTACAACTTCTAGTAACTTGTTTCAAGACTCGGAACAAGTGAGTGTGAGGGATGAGGAGAATGTACTCATGAGTCTACTTTGTCATCATGAGATCTTTCATATCGTGAACCATAACTCTTGAATTCATAATTCACATGCAAGAGAGAGTTAAAAGTAGAGTTCAAGAAAGCCATTTGTGTTCAAATTGTGAATCCTTTGAGATCAACCATCGATTTGAACTAAGCCTTGAGGTAGTAAGTAAGAGAATGAGAAGTGTCGTATACATGAGTTCCATGTAGTTTGTAGACCTTCTAGTCGAGTCGTTCATGCCATAAATTCCGCATGGACTCCATAAATTGAGTATCATTGAGAGAGGTAATACCTTCAACTTCTAAGTCTTGAGTATTTTGTTCCAAATCCCCTTTGAGATTATATTTCTAATCATGGGACTATTACATGTTACCCATGAAGTCCTTGAGTTGAA
>NW_006238970.1:719747-719966 GCF_000226075.1 Solanum tuberosum | reverse complement strand
AAGTATTGAGTTCCTAATCCCCTTTGAGATTATATTTCTAATCATGGGACTATTACATGCTACCCATGAAGTCCTTGAATTGAATTGTTCATGCCCATATTTCCACATGAACCTTGTAAGTTAAATAGTCTTGCGATGAGAAGTATCATTGAGTCCTTAAGTTGAGTAGTTCATGCTCATAATTCCGCATGAACCCTCTGAGTTGAGCATTCTTGAAAT
>NW_006238970.1:709980-718946 GCF_000226075.1 Solanum tuberosum | reverse complement strand
GTAAGTTTGAGTAGTTTTGAGTATCCTTGAGTATTCCTTGAGTTGAGTAAGTTTGAGAAGAGGTAAGTGTGTTTCCTTTTTATCAAGTTTCAAACTTATGTTTATGCTTTAGAATTTCTCTTACATGCTCGTACATTCCACATACTGAGCCATTTGGATTGCATCTTTTCATGATGCAGACACAGGTATTCAGGATCATCAATAGGAGCTTCATTGATACATCCGGAACTTCGAGTTAGCTATGGTGAGCCTGCTTGTTTCCGGAGGATTTCATTTACTTTTCAGTTTAGTCAAGATGTCGTGGGTCTTGTCCCGACTTCCATCTTTATCAGTTAGAGGCTTAATAGATAGTCAGTATAGTTGAGAAGTCTGTATTATTCATTTATTTTATTAAATGTTTTAAAGACTTAAGTGCTTATTTTATGGCGAGTTGAATATTATTTTTATATTCAAAGTTTTTCATTTGAGTTAAAGTTTTGTATTTCAGTTTTTAAGCTTTTGTATGCTTGAGTTAGTCTTCCCTTGTAGTCAGCCAGGATGAGGGTTCGCTTGGGGACCAGCAATGGTTCTCTAGTGTCGGCCACGTCAAAGGTGTAGGCTCAGGTCGTGACACAAGTCCAATTTCTTGGAGTTGAAACTTTTTGAATCTTCAAGTACTTAAAAACCCTCTCCAAACTTAGAACTCAAAATTCTGTGTTAAAAATTCTATATTAAAAATCTGATATTAAGCTACAACTCTCAACGAGTATTTATAGTTTTCAAAAATTTGTGTTGCAGTGGATCATTCAGCACCGTTAGTCGGGATCGCCGATCGACTCGGTGATCCGCCCTTTGGCAGGTTTCATAGCCGTCTTGCTCTATCCCTCAGCATCGTCGTGTTTTGGATCATTGTACGACATAGTACTGCTTCGTGGAACTACTCGGCGACACGCTGACTGCTCCTTTTCACCGCCAATTTGATCCTTTCTTTCAGGCCTCCGCACACTGGAACAAAAGGCGAGGTAAGACCTTTTGGCGACTTGCTGAATGGGTTCGGCGATTCTCAGATCTTCATTTCTTCATTCTTTTAGCTGCCTTTGTTCCTTTTTACTAAGTAGTGTCCATCCTTTCCCTCAAACTCCAAATACCTGAAACTTAGGGTTTTCATCAAATATTGAGACAAAATATGCATTTGAGGACACTAATTCTATCAAAATATAGTCCTAAATGAGTCCAATTTGTGGACTCATCAACATACCTCGTTAGGATTGAATCCTTGGTGAAATCCCACGACGATTGCAAGAAAATCTTGAACGCTTGAATCTTTTCTCCCTTTTTCTCTTCTTGAACTTCTCTCTAAAACCTTAACCATATTTTAGAATTGAGAAAATTGATCTAAGTCAGTTTAGTTCCCTAAAATATTACTAAAAACGGGTTAGGATAGTGGGGTAAGGAAAAGACCAAAATACCCCTCCTTCATTCGTATGAATTTCCTTAATCGGACAGGCTGAACTCAAACTGGGCTATCTCCCTCATCCAAACTCAAAATTTAGCAAACTCGAGGGCATTGGAAAGAGGACTCAGAGATCTTTCATTTAATACCTTACAGACCACCTAAATCATTCTGTGCTGAAAGTTATTATCGTTTGAAGTTGACCCAAAACTCATAATTTAAGGCTAACTTGCAAATTTCTCAATTTGGTTCTTGCTAAAATTAGTTCTTTCTAAGACCGAGTTGTTACAATATCTCCCCCTTGAGAACATTCATCCTCGAATGAGATCATTCTAATTATAACTAAGGGTGGAAACATGTTCAAACACCCAACATGCAATTTAACATAACATAGCATATCAATTTAAAGAGTGCTTAGAAAAAGTCATTACATTGGTCTGGAATTTATCCTGAAGAAAAGGGATGTAAGTGTCTCTTCTTCATATTAGAATTGAGTTCCCAACTCCTCATGCATGTTTCCCCAAAACTTGGATGTGAACTGCATACCACTGTCTGAGATAATAGAAAGGGGCACCCCATGCAGCCTCACTATCTCTTTCACATAAACCTTGGCCAACTGCTGAGCATATTAGTCTACTCTGACTGGAATGAAATGGGTTGGCTTAGTCAATCTGTCAACCATTACCCAAATGGAATCAAACTTCCCCAAGGTCTTGGGGAGACCAACTACAAAATCCATAGCTATCCTTCCCACTTCCATTAAGGTATTGGCATTCACTAAAGAAAACCTGTTGGCCTTTAGTGCTCATACTTTACCTGCTGACAGCTTTGGCACTTATCCACAAACTCAGCTATGTCTTTTTTCATGCCAGGCCACCAATAAATTCGCTTCAAATCTCGATACATCTTTGTCACACCCGGATGAATAGAATATCGTGAACCATGGGATTCTGTCAACATCTTCTGAATCAAGTCATCCACTCGGGGAACAACAAATTCTCCCGTTAAAACTAAGCACACCACCCACATCAAGAACCACATCTTGTGCCTTACCAAACATTGTCTTCTTTCTAAGCTCATTCAAACTCTCATCCTCAAACTACTTGGCTTTGATCTCCTCATTGAAAGTGGGTTTAATCTCAATGCTAGCCAACACCCCACCTCTCTCTGAGATGCGCAACTGCATGAATTTTGACTCTAAGGTCTGAATATCCTTGGCAAATGGTCGCTTGGATACACCCAAGCAAGCTAAACTACCCATACTTACCGTCTTCCGGCTTAGTGCGCCTGCCACCACATTAGCCTTACTCGGATGATACTGGATGGTCACATCATAATCCTTGAGTAACTTCATCCACCATCCTTGTCTCTAATTTAGGTCCTTCTGAGTGAATACATGTTGTAGACTATGATGGTCTGTAAACACCTCACACTTGACACCATAAAGGTAATGCCGTCAGATTTTAAAGGCAAACACCACCTCTGCCAATTCCAAATCATGCGTCGGATAGTTTCTCTCATGCACCTTCAGCTGTCGCGATGCATAAGCTATGACATTATTATCCTACATCAACACATCACCCAAACCCGAATGTGAAGCATCACAATAAATAAGGAAATATTTACCTTCCACTGGCGTGCCAGAATAGGTGATGTGGTCAAAAGTGTCTTGAGCTTGTGGAAGCTCTCTTCACATTTGTCAATCCAATCGAAAGGTACATCCTTTTGGGTCAGCCTTGTTAAATGTGTGGCGATAGAAGCAATTTTTTTCACAAACCTTCGATAGTAGCTGGCGAGTCCCACGAAACTCCTAACTTTCATCACAGAGCTAGGTCGGACCCAGTTCTTGACTGCTTTGATCTTTTGGGGATCTATCATTACCCCTTCCCTTGAAACCACATGCCCAAAAAAAAAGAAACTGAATCCAACTAGAACTCACACTTGGAGAATTTGGCATATAATTTTTTTTCCAAAGAAACCCAAAACAATACGAATATGGTCGACATGCTCTTAGAATAAACCAAAATGTCATCAATAAAGACTATAACATAAGAATCTAGGAATGGTTTGAATACACCATTCATCAAACTCATGAAGGTTGTAGGCGCATTGATCAACCTAAACGACATCACTAAAAACTCATACCGCCCATAGCGGGTCCTGAATGCCATTTTTGGTACATCCTCAGGCCTAATTTTCAGCTTATGGTAACCAGACCTTAGGTCAATCTTAGAGAAATCTGATGCACCCTACAACTGGTGAAATAGATCACCTATTCGAGGCAACGGATACTTATTCCGGATGGTGACCCTATTCAACTGTCGATAGTCTATGCACATCCTAATACTACCATCCTTCTTCTTAACAAACAAGACAGGAGCACCCCCACGGGGAAGCACTAGGATGGATGAAACCTTTATCCAGAAGCTCCTGGATTTGAGCCTTAAGCTCTCTCAATTCTACCGGAGCCATGTGATAAGGTGGGATGGAAATAGGGTGAGTGTTCGATTCCAAGTCAATGCAGAAATCTATAGCTCTATCCGGAGGCATACCAGGCAAATCGGTAGGAAACACTTCCTTAAATTCAGACACTACATAAATAGACTCAATAGAAGGAGACTCAGCATTTATATCTTGAATATGAGCCAAATATTCCAAACACCCCTGCCCAACCAATTTCCTAGCCCGAATGAAAGATATGACCTTAGCTGGCTTAGTCTTGTACACCTCTTCCCACTCTACCTTTTCCCTACCTGGGATTTTTAGAGTAACAGACTTAGTATTACAATTAAGCACAGCATAATAGGGGGACAAGCAAGTCATGCCTAAGATTATATCAAAGTCAGTCACATCCAGAATAACCAAATCAGCCACAAGTCTAATAACCCATAAATAGAACAGGACAAGCACGATATACATGGGTGACGATGACCAACTCTCCAACTGGGGTAGAAACATGGATGGGGACATCACAATTCGCATCAAATCCCAAGGAAAACTGAACTAACACATATGAATAAGTAGAACCTGGATCAAACAAAACAGTAGCCATCCAGTCACAGACAAGAATAGTACATGTGATCACCACATCAGATGTCTCTGCCTCGATCTTGCCCGTAAAGGCATAACACTGAGCCCTGTCATCTTGACGGACAACCTCATTTCCTGGCTGCACTGCTCCTCTCCCTCCATTACTATTTCCCCGGCCTCCACGACCTCACTGATTTCCTCCTCGCCCATCTTGTAGACGTCCTCTGCCATTATTATCGTTGCCCGCGGGTACCACTGTCTAGTATGCAGCTGCGCAGGGTCAAATATGCGCGGATGGGGACAATCTCTCCTCATATGCCTAGGTTCTCCACAATTGTAACAACTGCGGTTAAAAGATGGCTTGCTGCCTGCCGAAGGTGCGTCTCCCTAGCTATCCTGAATAAAATTCTACTATGGAGTTCCCGAGTAACCTCCTATAGAAGTGGGCATGACTGACTAAATTGGTCGGGCTGCAAGTGTCGGCCTACCTAAACCTCTAGAGTAAAAACCATGGAAGTTACATGTGCTCTTGGGCTTCTTAGCCAAAGCCTTAACCTGCCCATCACACCGAACTCCCTCCACTTTCTTCACAAAGTGTGTCACCTCATTAAAAAAAATCCTGCAGAGGTTATATGAACAGACAATACCTGTAATTTGAGGTTCAATCCCTTGACGAATAGACGAATCCTCTCCTCCTCAGTAGTTACCAACTGTGTAGCATATCTGGACAAGTCGTGGAACTTAGCTTCATAAGCTGCTACAATCATACCACCATATTCCAAAGCCATGAACTCATCCTTCTTGCGATCCCTCAAAGTTTGGGGCACATACTTTTTCAGAAACAAAGCATGTAACTGCATCTAAGTGAGTGGGGGTAAGACCGGCGATCTACATTCCACATAGGCTCTCCACCACTACTTAGCTTTGCCTTGAAGCTGGAAGGTCATGAACTCTACTCCATGTTGATGTACAATACGTAACTTGTGAAGCCTCTTATAGAAATCCAAAATGAACTCATAGGCGTCCTCACTCTCAGCACCATTGAACACAGGAGGCTTCAGCTTCAGAAACTTAGTCAACATCTCGTGCTCAGTACAAGTTATCACAGGACCTAATAAGGGATGGAAAAAGGCATCAGTGCCTAATGCTCCACCCACCTTGGGAATAGTAATAGTAATGGGGGGATTGGCATAGGGGTTGAGCCACTTGCACTGTGGGAAGGACTCCATGGCAGACCAATCCCTTCAGAAAAGTCATGATCTGCTAAGCTAAAGGTCTAAGGGAGTAATACATGTACTCTCAGCCTGCACCTCGTAGGTCTGAGGGAGTAATACATATAGTCTCAGCCTGTACCTCTTCATCTAGTCCAACATTCTCCTCATTTTTTATTTCCACATTCTCTTGTACCTCCTCTTGGGGCACAGGAGAGGCCTCTTCCGTGGGAGCATTTTCAACTGGGGCTCCACTCCTGGCGGGTGCTACCCTTCCTCGACCTCTACCCCTTCCTCTTCCTCTTCCTCTACCACTGGCTCAACCGCAGCCTCTTGTTGCCGAATCCTTAGTTGGCTCATTGATAGGGGCTACGGGCCTGATGCCATTGTATCACGTGTTAACCATCCTCGGACAGAAGAGTGTAAAAGAATTAGATACCAATTTGGATAACCAGATACCAATTGGAATCAAGTCATAGCACGAAGAGAGAAAAAAATGATAGAGAGATTTCCTAAAGACTTGTAGCCTCTCGAAGAAAAGTAAAGACGTCTTCGTACCGTTTCGCAAGACTCTACTAGACTCATTTTGGTACAATGAGATCAATGAACCTAGGGCTCTGATACCAATTTTGTCACACCATAGCCCGTCGTGATTGGCACCCACACTAAATCTCCGGTGGGAGAACCATTACTACAACCCAACTAAACAACTTAACAAAAAACTAAACACTTAAAGATACGGAAGCAGGTTTAAATGATAGAATAACATGGAGTTCCCATAAACTCCAAAAGCTTAAATAAACCACTAAACATAACTATTGCGGAAGTCAACCCCTAGAACCTAAAAGTCAATGAACCAAAACTCTACCTATCAACAAGTCTAAGGAAAGGGAATGCAACCCCGAAGCTAACATACGAATAAGTCTAACTATAAAATCTGAGTTTGAATGGAATGGACTAAACAATAGAGGACCCATGGCAGCCTGGAAGAACTGGATCACCCTTGAGTCTGGTCTCGATCGGTGATCTCCTGACTGAGGTTCGTCAGTAGCCGCCTGAAGATGCCCTGTACTCAATAAAGAACGAGCAAGTGTAGTATCAGTACACAACCACAGTGTACTGGTAGGATCACAGTCAACACACATATACGGAATTGCACAATTCAGTTATCATTTTAGAGCACATATAATCTCCAATATCAATAAACAAGTAGACATAAACATAATAATCACAAGTGGTTCTCTCATGGAACCCATACCCAAACTGTTACTGTGTCGGAACGTGACACCCGATCCATTGTATGTGTCGAAACATGACACTCGGTCCAATATATGTGTCGGAATGTGACACCCGATCCAATGCATGTGTCGAAATGTGACACTCGATCCCATTAGAACAACCACAATCACAACCACACATAATGAATAGTACATATAATCACATGGTCAAGTAGCAGGTTCATTGCATGTAGTTATTCGCACATAATAATTTCATTAGGCTTGATTAACATTTCACTATTCACATACGCGCATGCATACAATGAAGCAATCAACCGGCATATATCACACAAACAGGAAATCGAACCACCACCTGCCTCGAAACCAAGCTTGAATCCTCCTAAGACACTTGAGCCTTCCCTTTCTAGATTCTTTCCGCTTGTTCTTGATCTACAAACGAGTAATTTACACAAGGATCAATAAGTAAGGCCTAATTTATCTGGATAATAATCAAACTATCAATCCAAAGCCAAACCCAAGATCCTAATGTGCAGCTAGGGCTTTTCCCCCACCATCAACTTCAGGCCAAACGCCCCCACCCCTAATAATAATTACCCAAGATTCTAAGTTCAAGGAATCGAAATACGGATTGAGGGAGAAATTTCCTTACCTTTAGCACTAGAAGTCATGGAAAACTATCAAGAATTTCCCTGGGTCGTCTCCTAGCTCTCAAGAATGAAGTTTTGTAGAAAATAATGATTTTGGGGTTTTTTTCGACTTAAGTTCGCGACTGGCCCGCCACGGCAGACCCCGTCCCACCACAGCGGCCCCACCCTAGCGGCTTGCACGGAGACAGAAGCTTGGAATTTGAGTTCCAAGCTCCCCTTTCACAACACACCTTCAAACCTGGACGTTCTAAAACTACCCATTCACGCCAAGATCAATTTTGGGGGTTCTACTCGCCCGAATTCAATTCCGTAAAGCTGTACGGGCTTTTCAACATCTTGCATATCCAGTCATGTGATCAAATTCATAATTAAATCTCTCATTCATTACCAGATTTTCCTAAACCTTACCTGACTCAGTTTTCGTCCAAATCTGGACTAGGCTAGACATTTCCAAGTCACTACTCAAAAGTTTTCTGGCCCCAATTCTTTTCTCATTGGCTTTTCCATAATGACGGGAACAGGTTGTTACATAAAGAGAGAGATAAATATATTGCGTGTGTTTGAAAAAAAATTATTATTTTTAACTTACTAAAACAAGAAAAATATGATACGGTGGTAATTAATACATTTTTCATTAAAAATTTCCGGTTTAAAGCTCTAGAAGTTGAGTTACTTTTGACTAAAAAAAATACTTTATTCCTAAGGTGAATTTTCTTTATACAAATTCGATTAATTGACGAATAAGGGATGCATAAAATCTAAAATAAGTTGACAAAAGTACAATAGTTGTATTTCCTACTTATGTTGTACATGGGTAATTTCTAGGAAAAGGGAGTAGAACAAAAATTGGCCATTGGTGGCGTTGTGCAAACACTACTAAAAAATTGTCAAAAAACGACGGACTGCGTTGCTTTTTTGGTCAAAATTGATGGAAAAGCGACGCAGTCACTTCCGTCGCTTTTTAGCTCGTCGCTTTTCAAAAAGCGACGGACAACGTCGTTTTTCAAAAAGCGACGGACTGCGTCGCTTTTAGAGACGGACTGCGTCTCTTTTTGACTATTTTTTCTATTGAATTTTTAAAAAAAAGCGACGGAGTCCGTCGCTTTATTTTCATTTTCATTTTTTTTAAATTTCTAAAGGGTGACGCAGTCCGTCGCTTTTCTGGAAATTTATATTTTGAAAATCCCAGAAAAGCGACGGATAAAAGGACACTGCCCGTCGTTTTTCTGGAAATTTTGTTTTTAAAAACCCAAAAAAGCGACGGAAAAATCCACGCTGTCCGTCGCTTTTTCTGCAATATTTTTGACAGTAGGAGATCTCAGCTTTTGCTGCCCACCTGCAAATTCAATTAAATTCAATTCTATACTATTTAGCCCAATCATACACACACAATTATAAACAGTATAAA
>NW_006238970.1:690026-709880 GCF_000226075.1 Solanum tuberosum | reverse complement strand
TTTTCTTCCATCGTTTTTTAGCAGTTTTTTAGTAGTGAAACTTGACTACTAGTTATTGGTCTGATAAGATTGCAAAGGTTGATTTGGGATTCAGACTTAATGAATATCTAGCTAAAAGGAGTAAAGGACGTCGGATGAGAAAGAACGGTTTATACAGATTGTTGAGAAAAATGTCTAGTTATGTCATCTCCTTTCTATAAGTTGTGCTTCTTATCCCTTACTTCTATCTGTGTTCTTCAATTTCCTTTTAGTTCTTAAATTCCTTTGTAGTTTTAATTACGAGTTAGTGAACTAAATCTATCAGTTATTTGAGTTGGGATTGCGTTGGTCTAGTATTGAGTTTGTTACAAGAAAATCTCTATTTTGAGATCAAATTATCAATTAAATCAATGAATGCACATGTCTAACCAACAACTTTTGCTAGTGAATCTTATATTATGTAATGATCACCTCATATAACCTCATATAAATAAATAAAATTAGAAAATAATTTCGTCTCATTTAGTTAATATATTAACATCAACTGAAATTATAAAGACAAAACTAATGTTGTAAATGATTTTTGTGGAGAATATACCTCAGGCCTCTAGTTGGTCAATGATTTGTTCAGTCGAAAATTTAGTTATAACTGTTTATTTTTCAACGTTTGTGAGACAATATCAATTTTGGAAAATGATTTCTCAGCATTGAATTTAATTATCTCATAGAAATTTATTCATCTTAAAGTTTAGTTTAAACTTGAGGTTAAACTATAATTTAGAAGTTTCATTTTATGAAGAATTAAAAGGACTAAAATCTTAGCTGTATATGAATTTCTACACCAGTTACTCCATTTTATATAGTAATACTTTTTATGATTGGTCTATTTCTACAAAAATGATACATTTCTCTTCCTTTTTTGGAACCCTAGGTTAACTCAGCTACTTAGGTGAGCACTTTTTGTGAGCTCGATTCAAAAAATGTTAAGGGGGATCAATCTCAGGTCATCTATATGGATGACGATCCTCTTAACCAATTAAGTCATACTTTTATTTAAAGTATACTCGTAGTATGCATATTTAAGGTCACAAACTTGAACAATTATCCTTTCTTTCACAAATTACATCCCGGAACAAGAGTGGATCTAGCATGTAGGGTGCAGGTTTATAAGAATCTATTCCTTTTTCTGTTCACTTATTATATTTGAAAGTAGCACATCGATTGAGAAAATAATGATTGATACAATTATCTTACCACATCATCCCTATTAATTGATGTTTACTATTAGGTCTTGAAAAATGATTTAGAGAATAAGTAAAAATGTTAAGAGTAAAACATAAGAAAAAAGTAATCGTCTTTTCTAGATATTGTAAATGTGATAAGTAAAAATTAAAATTCATTTTTAAAATACTGAATAAATAAAAATAAACGAATACTATTTAATTACAAATATATTATAATCATAGGAGTATTAATTTAAAAATCATTATAAAAATTCATAAATTTTAAACCTCTCTTTTTCAACAATAAATTCCTTGACATGAATAACACATAATTAGAAGAAAAATTAGGTGAGTAGAAGTTGTCATAAGGTTGCTAGGAGTGTGATTGATTGGAATTGTGACTCAATAACAACTAGTACTAGTTTTTTCTTCTTTAACATAAATAAAATGACAGGACCAGATGTGCCGGTATTGGACTGCCTTCACCCATTCAGAATATAAAGTCATTAGATTTGGACCATCTAGATGATACCTTTCTTATTTATTTTCTCTTTTTATTTTTATTCCCAGTTTAAATTTTACATGTTTTTTTTAAGAAATAATAATTGAAATTAATGTTTTATCATAATATCCATATTAAGTTTTCTATCTTGACAAATGAATTAGACAATAAATAATATTAAGAGTAATATATATATATATATATTCTCTCTTTGAATATACCATATATATCGGGAAAAATATTATTTGTAACTTATTAAAAAAACTGTGATATGGCGGTAATTAGTACATTTTTATTCTTGATTAGGTTTGAAGCTCTAGAAGTTGAATTACTTTTGATAAAGAATTCTTCATGAAAATTACTTAAATATACAACTTATTTTACAACATATTTTAAAATTTTCTACCATTAGAAAAAATTACAAAGTTTTTTACCTTCTTCTATTCTCGGATACATCACTTTACGCGACGTATCGGAATGTTGAGTGATATATCCAAAATTAAGACATGTATCGGGACGTTGAGGGATGTATCCGAAACTGGGACGTAATGTATCGAAACATTTTGGGATGTATTCAAATTCCACAAAATAAGGGATTTTTATTATTTTAAAAAAAGTATATGATGATATGATGTAATTAGCTCTTTAACACTATGAGAATTGTGTAAAACTCCCTTGTTCGATTAATTTACGAATAAGGGATGTACAAAATCTAAAATAAGTTTGACAAAGGCACAATAGTTGTATCTCCTACTTATGTTGTTTATGGGTCATTTCTAGGAAAAAGGAGTAGAACAAGAATTGGTCATTGCCCATTGGTGGCGTTGTGCAAACTTGACTACTAAAGATATATACACTTTCATTCACTTATCTTATTGCTCTAATTTAGTGAAATACTAATTAAGTGAAATTTTTTATAACATTTTGTTCATAAAAACTTGATAAAAATGTAATATGAACAAGAGGACTTCTAATTGTTTACTTTAGTAGAATACCTCCTAACAAATTTTAGCATTTCCAAATCAGCCCTAGTGTCTTTTACTATAATCCTACTTCTTAAAAAAATTATAGATGAATAAATTATAATAGTTTTTTGTTAATTTTCTCTATATCTCTTCAATAAATGACACTTTATTTATCAATTACTTTCCAGAACAAATAATATTAAAGGCAAAAAATATTTGATTAATTTTATCCAAATATAAGTACTTTGATATAAGTATTTGTAGTATCTTTAAGTTGTTAACACAGACGGAGGGAATAATATTATGAGTGCAATTTTAATATGATCTATAGTTGTTAGATTCTTTGGTGCATCTAAAACTTGTAAAAGCTTAAATTTAGTGATAATTTGACAAATCATGATTGTTTTACTCCTAGGAGAGAATTATTTTCATATAAGAACCTTGTGTTGATTGTTTTACCTTCCACACTTTCTTCTTATTTTAAATTATATTGAAGAATCTGTTTCTTTAATTTATATATATGGGGAAACATAAAGTAATAAGATTACGTTGTAATCGAGTTTTACTCATTATTTAGTGAAACATTATATTGAAAAAGAAAGAGAACTTTCAAAGCAATTATTACAATTGTATAGAAAAAAAACTTTCAAAGTAATTCACACAACAATAAAAAAATTCTACGCCCATTCAAATTTTTAAAAATCTTGTAATCATTATATGAACATTATATAAAAAATGCTCCACCATGACCCTTTTAAAAATCATCAGTCCTATTATATTATAGTGGCCACTGACCACTATATTGGAAGAAAATAAAACTTTCCAAAATAATGATTATGTTCAATGAAAGACATGTTTGGGGTGACGTGTTTAATTTATTAGCTATCCTCCAAGAGAATGGCAACAAAATTATATATATTAATTGAATGAAAATATATTGCAATTTTAGTGAAATAATACATAGTGATTGTCCTATATGCTTAGTTTATTTACACTTAACAAACTCTTTTTCTATTAAGTAGGCGCCATCAGATAAAGTTAATTAGAAGATTATCATACATTTTGCTAATAAAATATGTTTAAAAGGGAATGATTCTTCGTGGTATCGACAAATTATAACGACAAACACTCCATGCAAAATTACTACAAGGATTTGCCCAGTCAACCTTCATTATCTACTCAATCACCTTATCTTTTATTCTTTTCATTTTCCTTTAAATTGGGATCCAAATAACTCCCTGTTATGTACAAAAATTAAAAATGCAAATCTTGAACGACTATATCTGATACCAAACAAAAGTAAACTAGAAAAAGGCAAATCTTGAATTGACTCTAAATTTATGCAGTTGCCTAAAAATTGACATTATATTTTTTTAGAAATTCACATATTCGGACCTTTCAGAGAACCAACCTCCTAATCCGGGATTTAACTGTCACGACCCAGACCATCATGATTGGCACCCACACTAACCCTCTAGTGGGAGAACTATTAATACTAATCAGCTAACCCAAGAACTAAACATTTAAAGATACGGGAGCAGGTTTAAATGTCTAAGAAAAAGAAAAATAGGGAGTTCCCATAAACTCCCAAAACGTCTAACAAACAAATGCGGAAATAATGCCTAGAACCTGAAAGTCAATGTACCAAAACTCTAACAAGGAACAATAAGTCTAAAGAAAATGGATACAACCCAATTAAACATACGAATTTCTAAAGAACTAATCTAAGTCCGAAGAAGATGGACTGAGCAAAAGGAGAACTCATGGTGGCCTGGAAGAACTGGCTCACCCTTGAATTCGAATCGGTCACTGGTCTTTTAAATGAGGTATGTCAGTAGCCGCCTGAAGATGCCATGTACTCAACAAAGAAAGAGCAAGTGCAGTATCAGTACACAACCACAGTGTACCTAATAGGTTCACGCGGCTATTCCAATAAGTGAAACATATACAAGTAACCACAACATAATAAAACATGCATATGCTGAACATATACAATATCAGTCATTATTTCAGGATCAATGTACAATTCCACATTCTCAATAATACATCTATATGACAAGTCAATGGTCCTCTCATGGAATCCACACCCAAATTGTTAATGTACCGGTACGTGGTACCCGATCCAAGTTAGTGTGCCGGACGTGATACCCGATCCCATATATGCGCCGGAACGTGTCACCTGATCCAAGTTAGTGTGTTGGGACGTAACACCCGATCCATTCAACAAGCCAAAATCACAATCACAATGTACAGTCTCATAATCATACAATCAAGTGTTGATTCATGGCATTCAATCACCCATTCATACTCATTTACGATTAGTGTGATGAATAATTCAACATTCGCATACATACATGCATTATAATTAAGTAATTACTAGCATACATCACACCAACATGAAATCACAACCATCACCTACCTCGAACAAAACTTGAACCCCCCTAAGAAACTTGATTCTTCCATTTCTGGATTGTTTCCACTTGTTCTTGGTCTACAAACAATCAATATAACGCGAGGATCAATAAACGAGACCTAATTACTCGGATTACAATCAAAATCATCAACCCTAAGCCAAACTCATGATCCTAATATGCATCTAGGGCTTTTTTTCACCATCCAAATCAGTTCCAAACCCCTCCCCCAATAATAATTACCCATGAATTTACATTCTACAGATCGAAAAAGAGATTCGGGGAGTAAAAACCTTACCTTTAGCTTCAAGAGTAGTGAAAAACTGTCAGGAAGTCTCCCTGGTTTGTCTCCTAACTCTTAAGAACGAAGTTTGCAGAATAATGACATTTTTGGAGTTTATTTCCGACTTAAGTCAAAACTGGCCCGCTATGGCGGCCCCCATCCCGCCACAACGACTAGCACAGAGACAGAGAGTCAGAATTAGAGTTCTAAACCCCCATTTCACAACACACCTTCAACCCATGACACTCAGAACTACTCGTTCACGCTAAGATCAGTTTCGGGAGTTCTACTCCCCCGAATTCAATTCCATAAAGTTGTACGAGTTTATTAACGTCTTAGTTATCCACACACACGATCGAATCCATTATTAGATCTCCCATTTGCTACCAAATTTCCATAGACCTCACTAACTCAGATTTCGTCCAAATCTAAACTAGGCTAGGAATTCTCAAGTTACTACGAAAAAGTTTTTCGGCCCAAAATTTTCCCCCATTGGATTTTCTATAACGACGGGAGCAGGTTGTTACAATATTAACTCCTGATTCCTGACTTGGGACCCACACCCCGAGTCAAGACGAGGTCAAATCCCAATTTGAGTGTCAGATCCTTGGTCAGAATATGCGGTCAGAACCCTAGTTGAGTGTCGGAGTCGGATCATAACTAAGGTAGTAGGGAGTCAGATCCTGATTTAGAAGTTGGTTCCTCAATTCGGTGTTGGGATCGGATCCTGATTCAAAATTTGGATCTCGAATCGAAAGTCAGGGTCGGATCTCGATATGGAAGTCGCATCCAAATTTGGGAGTAGGGTTCGGGTCTCGGGGTTGGATCGTGGTTTGAAAGTCAGGTGCACATCCGGTCTCGAGGTGGGGTCATGGCTTGGATATTGGGTGGTTCAGGTATTAGGTTTGGGTCAACTATCAAGGTCAGGTCCCGCGTTTGATGTTAGGGTCGAGTACTGATTTGAAAGTTGAGTCTCAGATCAGGTGTCGACTTTTGGGCCAAGTGTCAAAATTAAGTCCCAAATTAGTCATCGGTGTCGGGGTCAACTATCACGGTTAGGTCCCAAATTGTGTGTCGAGATTGAATCATAAATCTATCATTGGAGTCGTGTCTAGGTTAGGGTGTTGGGGTCGGGGTCGGATCACAATTCAAATGTCAAATCCCAGAGAAGGAGTCAGGGATAGGTCCTGGGTCCGGTCTTGGGGTCAAATCCTAGATCACTCGTCGGGGTCATGTCTGGTTCAAGTGGTGGGGTCAGGTTCGGGTCTCAAATCTGTCATCAGCGTCGGGGTCAAGGGTTGGTGTCAGGTCCAATTTGAATGTTGGATATTGAAACGTGAGTCGGGATCAAGTCTCGGGTCAGGTTTGAGGATGGAATCCTAGATCGATCATCGGTATAGTTTTTAGGTTCGATTGTTAGGGTCGAGGCCAAGTCCCAGTGTGAATGTCGAGTGTTGAGTCAAGAGTCGAGGTCATGTCTTGGGTTGGGTCTCGAGGTTAGATCTCAAATTGGTCGTCAGGGTCATGTCCCAATTCCGCTATTGCGGTTGGGGTTAGATTCCATTTCGAGTGTCGAGTCTCGGAACTGGGTCAGATGTCGCGGTCGAGTATTGAATCAACTATTAGAGTCATGTCCGAGTTTGAATATTGGGGTTGGATTCTACATCGATTATTGGGGTTGGTTTATGGGTCAAAAATTATTTTTTTAAAAATATTATTTTCTACTCTCAGCCAAAAATAAAAAATATTTTCTGAAAAATATTCTTCATTCACCAACCAAATTCTTTAAAAATTATTTTCTAGAAAAAAAATTTATTCACCAACCTAACATGAGAAAATAAGTTAGAAATCAACTTGCTTTTCAAAGGAAAAATATTTAGAAAACATTTTCCTCCATACCAAGCACACCAATGTGATTGATTTGAATTTTGTATTGGTATATCTTATTTGAGAGTAATTCCTTATAAAATATGATTTTATTTCAAGATTCAGATTTTAAACATCCTATTAAAAAATAAATAATACTTACCATTTCACTATAAATTTTTAATAGTCACTAATACACTCCGTGTAAATTTCACTTTTGTGCCTCCCAAACCTATTACTGAAAAAGATGATTTTACTTCCAATCCTATGATTATGTGTTAAAGTAAGGAGCAAAAAAACAACTCTCAAAAGGGGTAAAGAAAAGACAAAATTACATGAAAATTAATGAAAAAAATTCTTGCATCACATAATTTCATCAAATCAGATAATTCAATCTTATAATTGACGAAATAAAGTAAAAATAATACATATGACTTTACATATATCTAAGCATCAGTGAATTCCCTATGGGTCCCTTCGTTCATGTGACTCACTGAACAGGAGGGTGGGTGTCCACATGGGTCCTATCTAGCATGTCAAATGTCACGACCTAAAAATTGATGTGATGACACTCATCTAATCCCACAAAGACAAGTTAGCCTAAAACCCAACAATATAAAAGAAAAGAAGAAATAATCTAATAATAACATCAGTGCGAAAAAATGTCATTATTAAATACCTTCAAAACCTGGTTGTCACGTGTACAAGCCACTAGTGTAATAATAAAAAAATTGAAAGATGAATACACGTCTCAATGTCTTTGATTATCGAATAGAACAAGAATATACATAAGGAACAAGAAGGTCCGTTGGGATGAAAAGCAACTACTTCTCAGGTACATAAAAGCCTCAGATGTAGATAGAAGAAGAGCTTCCACACAGATCTAGGCTCAGAACCTACACAAGTGTAAAAACAAGGAGTGAGTATCAAATAACACGGTACTCAACAAGCAATCCACTAAAATAAGGTAAAACTAGCTAGAAAACGAGAACTCCTTTCATCCCAACCGAACCTCCATAACAAAAACCTGCATAGATATCAGTCCAACCTAACAATTTACAATATACAGTTCACAAGGATTACATAATCACAGTCCAATAGTTTCAGTTCATCAATCACAAGGATCACGCTAATCAATCACAAGTATAACTTTAGCGATGACAAGTATCAAGATCATCAAACAAAATAACCAAGTACATCAAACTCATTTTGGAAGATTATCATGAACAAATATCAATCGGGACTCATGGGGAACACTCATAGTCCATGCACTCGCCCGGAAAGATCTCGGTATTAACAATATTCGTTGACAATGACCTCGACATCAGAATACTCACCGAAAATAATCTCGATATCAATAACACTCACCGACAAGTACCTTAGCATCAATAACACTAATCAAATTGGAGCTCACGGATCTGGTCAACTAAGGAGGGCAAGTCCTTTATAAAAGCAATAAAACCGCCACTCTCCTCAGAAATCTAGAACCAGAAAAGACTGTTGGCTAACCTCTCGACATCCCTAGCTAACGATATCTCTTTAACACTAATAGCGGAAAGATGTCGAGAGGTTAGCCAACAGTCTTTTCTGGTTGCAGAAATCTTCAACCAGAAGTCTTCCTACTCAAAGCATCGGCCACCATATGGGACTTCCCCGGATGATGCAAGATGGTGATATCATAGTCCTACAGTAACTCAAGACATATGCGCTGCCTCAAGTTCAGATTCCTTTGCTAGAAAATGTACGAAAGACTCCGATGATCAGTGAAGACCTTACCATGTACCCCATACAAATAATGTCGCCATAACTTAAACACAAAGACTACGATCGTCAACTCCAAGTCATGAGTAGGGTATTTCTTCTCATGAGTCTTCAACTATCTAGAAGCATAGGAAATCACCTTCCCCTTTTTGCATCAGAACACCACTCAAATAGACCCCAGAAGCATCACAATAAATGGTAAAGTTCACACTCTCCTTGGATAGAGTCAACTTAGGAGATGAAGTAAAAAAGGTCTTGAGATTTCGAAAGCTCTCCTCACACTCATCGGACCGCTGAAAACTCACACTCTAATGAGTCAATTTGGTCAAAGGGGATGCAATACTGGAGATCTGAACAAACTACCTGTAATAACCTGCTAGCCCACAAAACTCTGAATCTCTATAATTGAAGTAGGACTCGTCCAATCTATAATCGCTGCAATCTTGGCTGGATCCACTCGAATAGCCTCTTTGGAAACCATCTGTCTTAGAAATGCTATCGAAAAAAGCCAAAACTCACAGTTCGAGAACTTGGCATACAACCTATCTTCCTTCAATCTCTGGAGCACAATCCTTAAGTGTTTATCATGGTCCTCTTCAGTCCTGGTATACACCAAGATGTCATCATTAAAATAGGTAGACACATACGAGAAAGTATACCCTGGATCAAACAATACAAACACAAGTTGATGAGCAACTGGAACAATGCATGTACTTAGAACATCAGAAACCTCAATCTCTAGCCTCACTGGAAAAGCATAAATTGTCCCTCTCGACCACTTCGGGTCTGAGAATTACCCCGACCCCTACTCTACTGAGTTGTAACACCATTACCAGAAGTTGTTGTGGTAAATCAGATGAACCATTATGGCCACCTCGACCAAAACTGTTGGACCTTCAAGATGTCTATCCACTCTCTGTTACCGAAATGGATGCATGAACAAGCCTATGACGCTGGAATGAGCTACCACCTTTGTGTGAACCTCTGCCTCATGATGAGGAACCAAAAAATCAACCAGATGAATAGGCCCTATTGGGATCCCCAAACTCCTCTCTCACCATCAACTCCGCCTCCTTGGCGGTACTCACGATGGACCGGAAGGAAGCCCCCTCTCTGGCTGCACTAACCACATAAGATGTAATGGAGAAAGTCAGCTCCCTCATGAACATGTGAACTCTCTTTACCTCATTCGGAACAATAGTTATAGTATGCATACATAACTAACAAAAAAGGGACTCATACTAGATAACCAATAAACTACTATGTCTCAAGTCCTCAAATCTCAAATGACTCTCATCCCTCTCGCTCCAAGGGATGAAACGGTCATGAAAGGCACCGGAGAATACATCCTACTCTACCAAAGGAAATACAACTGGCCTAGACCTCACATACGTCCCCCCCATCACTCTATAGCGGATCAGCGGAGAAGGAGTGCAACAAAATGACCACCACGTGAATCGACCATACGCATCGTCTCTAGCATTTTGTAAGATAAATTCAGAAACTCATGAGCATCCTTTCTGTTTCCACCCAGAACTAAGGTGGTTTAATCTTCTGAAACCTGTCATATCTATGTTGATCATCCGCTATCAGGACTACCTCAGAGCAACCTATACACCAACAGCCGGTGCAGGAATCATAGGTGGCTGACCCGCCTGATCATGAATAATTGAAGCCTGATGTTTCTTTGGGGTCTGTGCCCCACTCTCATCCTCTGGTGTGCCTACTGCACCACTCTGAGAGAAGATTTCTATCACACCTAACATCCTCAACAAACTATCCTAAAACAAAGGAGATGTAAGGAACCTGATACCTCTCTAGCAAGGCCCCTGGCTGGTGCCTCTCCCAAGACACGATATCTAACTGATGCTACTCCACGAGCACGACCTCTATCTCGATCCCTACCTCAACCCCAAGCTGCGATCTCAATAACTGACCTGGGGACAACCTCTCCCTACCACCAAAAATAGACTGGTCCTCACCATCTGTCAAAAGAATACCCGACAACTTAGTACTAATGAAGGTAACCACACAAAAAAAGAATGAATAAATAAAATGATGTTTCTTAATAGCCTTCATAGGCCCTTAAAGATAAGTACACATGTCTCTGTACCAATCCTCAAGACTCTACTTAGACTTATCTTTTACACACATGAGACTTATGAACATGGGCTCTGATATCACTTGTCACGACCCAAAATTGGACGTGATGGTACTCGTCTAATTTCACAAAGACAAGTCACCTTAAAACCCAACAATACAAAAGAAAAGTGGCTATAATAACATAAGCATAGAAAACTTAGTTATTCTAAAATACCCCCAAAACCTGATTGTCACGTGTACAAGTAGCTAGTGTAATAATACAAAATTTGAAAGATGAATAAAAGTCTCAATGTCTTTGATTCTCGGATATAACAAGAACATAAATAAGGAACAATTAGAGGATCCGTCGGAATTACAAGCATCTACCTCTTAAGTATCCACAAAAAAGCCTCAGAAATTTGGGCTCGGAGCCTTTACAAGAATAGAAGCAAGGAGTGAGTACCAACCAACACAGTACTCAACAAGCAATCCTCTAAAACAAGGTAAAACTAGCTAGAAAACGAGGACTCCTTTCATCCCAACCGAACTACCACAACTACAACCTGCATAAAAATCATCTCAACCTAATAGTTTACAATATACAGTTCACAAGGATTCCATAATTACAGTCCAACAGTTTCAGTTCATCAATCACAAGGATCACGTTCATCAATTACAAGTATCACGTCATTAATAACAAGTATTAAGATTTTCAAACATAACAATCAAGTACATCAAACACAAGTAATCTTGCACAAATATCAATCGGGACTCATGCAGAACACGCAGAGACCATGCACTCCCAAAAAAAGACTGTTGCATCAATAATAATCGTCAACAATGACCTCGACATAAAAATACTCACTGGAAATGACTTCAATATCAATAACACTAGCCGATAAAGACCTCAGCATCAATAACACTCACATGTAAAGACCATGACATCAATAACACTCACTGACAAAGACCTCGATATCAAACTCGCCGACAAAGACCTCGACATCAATAACACTTTCCAGCAAAAACTTCAGCATCAATAACACTCACTGGTAAAGATCCCGACATCAATTACAGTCAGCAACAAAGACTTTGGCATCAATAACACTCACCGACAAAGACCTCGACATCAATAACAGTATATCTCATCACAGTGTTTCAGAACCAAAGCAAATAGGCATTTTCACACAATAATAAAGAAATGGCAAATTCAAGTAATTCATATCCACCACAATATTATCAAAGTATTTCATCAACCACCAATTTAATATCAACAATCAACGTAATTCACACAACTCAATACAATACTATCCACATGTTGCCTTTTCATTAACCATATTTCTACCATTAAGGTTATTCAATTTGAGCAATTATCTTATCACCTCATTCTCATTAGTCCCGAACACATACAAGAAAGAGAGTTCAAGATTCTACAAGCTTTAACAAGGTTTAGAAGTTCACTTACCTTAATCAATCACAAATAAATCCAAGACTTGAGATTTTCCCTTTCAAACGATATTCTAATCAACACAATATAGTCAAAATAGTATTCATAATGAAATTTTATAACTAACAACACCCATATCAACAAATTTGAATAAATAGGTCAAATCGGCTCAAAAACCCAATTCTGAAAAAAAAAATGGTAAATCTAGAAATTTAGACATAAATATGTACCCAAAGCATTTGGAATCCATTGATGAAAACCGTTTCAAAAAAGGAGTTGAAATCAGTCTACAATCATGAATTTATCAAATTCCTTTAACATTTTCAAAACCATTTTCAAGTGGGAGTAAAAATTCCCTTTTAATCATCAAAATAATCCATTAATCGATGGGGAAGTGAATTAGAGACGTAGAAATCGTTACCCAAATGTTGAATCTAGAAAACCCTCTTGAAATCACCCAAAACCGAGCTCTCAATATTCCAAAATGGTGAAATGGGGTTGAAAATATTCTACCCAGGTGAAAAATTCTCTTCACGATCATGATGGTTAAAAGCTCGCGATCGCGTTGAGTTAAAAAGGTCAACTCACTTATGCTGACCATCGTGATCGCAAATGAGCTTCACGCGATCACGATGCACACAGAAAATACTCAACGCGATTGTGAAAGAAGATCACGCAATCACGATGAACAAAATGCCCTGCATCAGACAACAGAAAACACCAATTCATACTAGTCACAAATATTCCTGAAATAACCTTGGGAATTCGTTCGAAATCTTGCACACAAAAACCAAATATACAACTTGACTAAACTCAATATTTCGGACTTAATAGAACTATCAAAATATGAATCAAAGGTCTTCTTGAATTGGAACCCGTGAAAGCCACAAAGACAAACATAAAGCCTGAAAAGGCCAAAACAAGTTTGAAATCTCTAAAAATTAAAGTTAAGACCTCTCATAGGCCTAATATCATCCCTCAAATCCAATCGAACTTTCAGAAATTTAATCCAAGCATCTGAACCTGAATGTTGACCAACGTCAACCCAAAGGGTAAAATCTCAATAAGTTCCAACTTAGGACCTGCCATCAACTAAAAGACTCTGGATCTGAAACCGAAAACTCTCCTAGAACCAATTTCCATATTTCAGAACTTATGGAATCAATGGAATTCTATTATGTGACTCAAAACTCTAAGAGACACTAAAAACACTTTTTAACAACTTTAACCTTTCAAAACTCCAAAATTATCATAATTCATAACTTTATACTCAAAACTTGAACTAATTTCAAAATCCAATCTGAAATGACTCGGGATCAATATCAAGAAGGTTAAAATGGTAACTTTATGTAAGATTCAAAAAAAAGATCAATCGGGTCATTACACTAGAGCAGGATGTAGGTGTATATATACTTGGTTATGTGTGATCAAGTGCAGTTCACATTATTGGTTTTCACTGCATAACTTTCATTCTTGTGCTTCGTTCTCATCAGTATAATTGTTTGTTATTTGTTTTTTTTGGTCTTATAGGGGCGATGGATTATGTTTGGTGTTATGTACCTTACGGGCTGATGGGGGTTTGATTAGGTTATTATTTGATTATGATTGTGTAGTTTATGTTAGACTGATGACTGGTTTATACATAATTGGCTTAAAATTGTCCTAGATTTTCCTCTATATTAGTACTTTTGGACTAAGTAGGAATGGATTGGTCTATTGACAGCTATCATATTTTGCGGTGAATGCTGGTAGTATATCTTTGGTAAGTTGATTTCGTAGTGGGATCTTGTTGTGATTAGGTTATTGGCCCACTTTTTCCATGTTCATTCTTTTGTCTTAGTTACCTATTTCGTGTGTCATATTCTCTTGTCTTTATTTACTTATATTTCGAGTTATCTCTTTATTAGTTGCTTGTAATATATACTCATTCTTTACTTGTTATCTATATGTGTGTCATCTTTGAAGCTCATTGTGCTTATGCCTATTGGGTACGATTTTTTTGGTACTCATACTATACTTCTACACCCTACATATTATAATACGAGTTGTCATTGTTAACGTGCACCTCATGCGTAGTAGTTGTGGCTCAAAGACCTGATGTGAGCTCTTAATGTTCAGAATTGGCATTCTCCCTTTGTTTTGACTGGACTAGTTTTTATTTTGTATACAGATATGGTAATGTGTATATTTGTATTTACCTTATACTCTTGCTGTAATTAGAAGCTTGACTTCCGACAGATACCAGGTCTTAGGGGTGTTGTATTTAGATCTTTTTTCTCTTTTTTCTTTATGTATGTGTTCTCCATCTTCTGCATTCTTACTTTTTTGTGATGGCACGTTATATTTGGTTCTGAGCAATAAGATCATCTTACCCACTAGTGGTTTTGTTCATATATGCAATAATGATCAGATATTTTGGATCGTGACAAAAAGCTTTCAAAAGGGAAAAACCTACTCAAAACTCTCCCGACCATCTTGGGAAGCGTGTCATACATCCCAACACACCACAAACACTACACAGAAACTTCGGAAAAAGGAAAAACAGTAAAAATCACACAAAAGCAATTAAATGACCACGAGAATTATTACAAACACTAGCAAAATATATTCTATCTTTCAACTTTCTCATTTCCTTTTCTATTCATTACCTTTCTTTAAATAAAATTAAAATGGTATAAGAAGTATTGCAACATGTAATTTTATTTTAGATTAGATGGTGCAGTACTAGAGTCAGGAAAAAACACCTTTTAAAATGAAATATTAGTGCAATCATTATAACAGACATTACAACAAAAATAATCATTAACGGCAATGTCACACCCCGAGCCTACACCCTGGGCAGGACTGGCACCCGAGAACCATTGTTGGCCCCAAGCGAATCCTTGGTCTGGCTTACTTACTCAACGGAAGACTTAAAAACATTAATACAAGGATTCAATGCATCTCTACTCAATTGTTTAATAAAATAACCTAGAACGTTTAAAGGTCAAACACTCAACTTGGCCAAAGTGGCAACTCAAGTCTTAACATAAGAAATAACAATGTAAAGATAACTAACTACTAACTGTCTATGAAGCCTCCAAAATAAGGAGGGATGTCGGGACAAGACCCACGATCATCCTAACAACTAAAATACTAAAGCAAATGATAAAGGGATCCTCCGGAAAGCAAGGAGGCTCACCAACTAACTCTGAGTGCTAAACTCGATCAACGAGGCGTTGGATGCTAATCCTGGTTACCTGTGTCTGCGTCATAAAATGATGCACGCCAAATGGCATCAGTACATTGAATGTACGAGTATACTAGGGGAAAACTAAACAAGACATAATCTTGAAAGGAATCTGAAAAGAATACTTACCTTGGCTTTACCCAACACATGAATAACTCAACTCAAATGCAAAGTAAAAACAACAATAATGGTACAGTCTATACAAAGCATTTAAAACAATAACTGGTAACTCAATGTATTAAAGAGATACAATAACAATTCAATGTACTCATATAATAAAGTAATATAATACCGTGGGAGTTTCTCTAACCGACAACCACCACTATGAGCCTAAGTGATGATACAACGTCTTTCCCACGCTGCCAGAACTGTCCTATGCTTTGCCGTCATATGGAACGCCTTAACTAAGTGGATCCACTAGTCTATTCTAAATAGCACTAAGGAATCATCTAAAAAGTATGATCCTTTCTACCCATGATGGCTACATGGTTTTTGGAGACTTGAGTTATTATGAACTCACGTCCCCAAACCGGTGCTCATACTACTCCCAAAATATACTCAGCTCGTATGTTTTTAAAAACCAAACTCTTTCTGTGATTTGAGATAATTACTCAAAAACTAGATCAAGGCTCTCTTGGAAATCGGTGTTTCCTTTCTTGGTCAAATGTGTAAACATTTTAACTCTTGGGAATACTTAGTTCCCGTATAATCTTTGATCATATGAACTTTACTCTTACTCTTTACTCGACTCAAAGCTTAAGTCTTAAAACAAAGTTAAAACATTTGTAAAAGACTTCTTGAAAAGACTCTATGAACTTTCTAGACTTGGCTCTTAATTTTACTTGAATTTGAATTTATGGATTCAAGTTTATGAATGATTTCTAAGTGTTTAGAAGTCATTTAGAATAGTTATAATCAATAGGAAGCGTTAGTACACTTTAGAAGGACTTAAACGGGCTAAACGACAAAAAAACGAGCGGGGTAAATGACCTGGGCGCATTCCTGGTGCGCCACGCTAGCCCCTAAGTTACTGGGGCTCATTTCTAGCACACTGCTAGCGCGCCGCCCCAGCCGTCCTGGCGCTACGGGGGCGCGCCGCGCTAGCCCCTCCCTAGGCAAACCCGACAAACTTTTCAACTTGTTTTCTGATCTAAATTCAACTAAACTCGATCCCTTTTCTCAAATTCTTTTTAGAATCAGGTACCCAAAACATATACACAAATATCAAACTCAAACAACTCAAGGAATCAACACTTAGATCTCAAGAAACTCTTCAATCTCAACCCAAATTCAAGAACATTCAAACTTCCAATCTTTTTAGAACGAATTCACGCTGAATTAAACATGTTTGGCACTTGGGTGAACGAACCCAACGTTATGAAAGTCTCACATACCTCGTAGGATCAAATCCTTGACGAAATCCGCAATCAATTCTTTACGAAGACGATGAATCCTTGCTTCTTCTCCTCTTTTCTCCTCTTCTTTTCTCTTCTCTCAAAAACCTAACTCTTTTTCAAAAGCGTAAACTGACCAAGTTCAGTTTAGACCCAACTAATTACCAAAAAATGAAATTAAAATAATAGGGTATGGAAAGGACCAAACTACCCTTCCAAAATCCGAATTAGACTTTCCTTATTTGAACAGCTCAACTTCAAATGGGCATATCTCACTCATACAAAATCAAAATCGTGCAAACTCGGTGGTTTTGGAAAGATATTTCCTACGGTATCTAGAAGAACGCCTAACTCATCCTGAGCTAGGAGTTATGGTCATTTGAAGTTGACCAAAAAACTCAACTTAGCTTAACTTAACAAATTTCCAAATTTTTCATTCTTTCCTAAAATGATTCTTTCTAAATCTAACTCTTTCTAGTTCTTTCAAATAGCGAGATGTTACAATATCTCTCCCTTGGGAACATTCGTCCTCGAATGAGATTACTCTTATTAGGCTAAGGGCGCTACATCTAACATTCAGCTCAAACACCCAACAATAAAATCTAACACATCAAGTATATAAATTAAAGAGTACTAAGAAGAGAATTAGTACCTTGGTCTGGAATTTCTCCGGGCTCAAAGAGATGTGGATATCTCTTTTTCATATCCTTCTCAGCTTCCCAAGTAGCTTCTTTAACAAATTGGTTCCTCCAAAGGACTTTGACTGATGCAACTTCCTTAGTCCTTAAATTGCGAACTTGGCGATCTAAAATCTGAACCAGAATCTCCTCATAGGATAAGCTATCCTTGATACCAATATCTTCAGTTGGTATGATAAGTGAAGGATCTCCCATCTACTTCTTCAACATGGAAATATGAAATATCGGATGAACCGCTGCTAACTCTTTGGGTAGCTCTAACTCATAAGCTACATTACCAACCCTTTTGGTTATTCTATAAGGGCCAAAATATCGGGGACTAAGCTTCCCCTTCTTACCAAATCTCATAACACCCTTCATGGGTGAAACTTTCAAGTATACCCAATCATCTACTTCAAACTCTAATTCCCTTCTCCTAACATCAGTGTAGGATTTCTGACGACTCTACGTTGTTTTCAACCTCTCTTGAATGACTTTCACTTTCTCCATAGCTTGATGAACTAAGTCTGGTCCTATCAACCCAGCTTCACCAACTTCAAACCATCCAATAGGAGATCTGCATCTTTTTCCATAAAGAGCTTCATAAGGAGCCATCCGGATGCTAGAGTGGTAACTATTGTGATACGCAAACTCAATGAGAGGTAAGTGATCATCTCAATTCCCCTTGAAATCAATCACACATGCCCCCAACATATCTTCTAAAGTATGAATAGTGTGCTCTGCTTCTCATTTGTCTGAGGGTGAAAAACAGTACTTAAGTTAACCTTTAAACCCAAGCCTTTCTGAAAAGATTTCCAGAACTGTGCAATAAATTGTGCACCTCTATCTGATATAATCGATATCGGAACCCCATGAAGTCTGACTACCTCTTGAATGTACAACTTGGCATAGTCCTCTGTTGTATGGGTAGTCGTTACCGGCAAAAAGTGCGCTAATTTGGTCATTCTATCCACAATCACCCAAATAGAATCATGTTGCCTACGAGATCGTGGTAAACCTGTGATGAAGTCCATATTGATCATCTCCCACTTCCACTCCAGCAGTTCTATATTCTGAGCCATACCACCGGGCCTTTGGTGCTCTACTTTAACTTGTTGGCAATTCAAATACTTAGCCACAAACTCTACAATTCCATTCTTCAAACTACTCCACCGATAAACTTCTCTCAAATCGCGATACATCTTTGTGAAACCCGGATGGATAGAATATATGGAGCTATGAGCTTCCTCCATGATCCGTTCTTGGAGTTTATCCACCCTTGGTAGACACAACCTACCTTGATACCTCAATACACCATCTCCCTCTTATTCAGCCAATACTTTTTTCTTATGAACATTTGCCTTCAATTCAAGAAAAATAGGGTCTTAGTCTTGTTTCTCTTTTAACTTCAGACACTAATGATGATTTAGCCCCATTCATCACTACTACTCCTCCTTCGGTGAAACCCATTAGATGAACTCCCAATCTTGCAAGTCTATGCACATCTTTCGCTAACTCTCTCTTTTCTTCCTCAACATGGGTGGTACTACCCATAGACAACCTGCTTAAAGCATCCACAACAACATTAGCCTTACCTAGGTGATATAGAATACTCATGTCATAATCCTTGAGTAATTCTAACCACCTCTTTTATCTGAGATTAAGCTCTTTCTGAGTAAACACATACTGAAGACTCTTGTGATCGGTGAACACATCCACATGAACACCATTAGGAGTGGCAAACGAGCAAGTCGAGTCAAATATGAGTCGATCAAAAAATTAGTTAAATAAAAATTGATAGGTTACCCGACTCGACTCACAGTTTAAATGGGTAAAAACGAGTTATCCAATAGATAATATGGGTACCCATATTATAATAGAAATCTTGTTAAAAGCTTTAAAACCAAAAAAAGTTAAAGTTTTTTTATCACTTCTCTCCACCCCCTACAAGCCCCCCTATCCCAAAAAATGTAAAAAAAATTACCACCCCACCCCTACCAGCCCCCCCCCCACCCCACCCCCCCCACAAACCAAAAAC
>NW_006238970.1:687756-689609 GCF_000226075.1 Solanum tuberosum | reverse complement strand
CCCCCCCCACCCCCTATCCCAAAAAAAAAGTTTCATCTTTTTTATAGATTTTTTTTTTTAAAAAAAGAAAAATCTTTCTTACTATCCCACCCTTTATCACTTTTTTTTGTTTGTGTACATGCGTATCTTTTACCCCATTTTATCCATTTAACTACCAACTTTTAAATGGGTAATATGGGTATCATTCGTTTTTATCCATTTTTAAATGAGTTGGATAACCAACCCATTTAAAATGGGTAAATATGAGCGGATACTCATATTAATTACCCATTCTGCCACCCCTAAACACCATAAAGATAGTGACGCCATATTTTCAAGGCGAACACTACGGCAGCCAATTCTAGATCATGGGTTGGGTAATTCTTCTCATGAACTTTCAACTGTCTTGAGGTATAAGCTATAACTTTGCCATTTTGCATTAACACACAACCCAAACCTACTCTAGAAGCATAACAATACACAACAAAACCTTGAGTACCTTATGGTAAGGTCAATACTGGGGTAGTAATCAACCTCCTTTTCAATTCCTTATAGTTTTTCTCACAAGCTTCCAACCATTGAAACTTCACTACTTTCTGAGTTAACTTGATCAAAGGGGATGAAATAGACGAGAACCCCTCTACGAACCTTCTATAATATCTAGCCAACCCTAAGAAACTCCTAATATCAGTTGGAGATATGGGTCTAGGCCAATTCTTCACTGCCTCTATTTTCTGGGTATCAACTATAATTCCCTCTCCAGACACAATGTGGCCTAAGAATGCCATGAACTCAAGTCAAAATTCACACTTAGAGAACTTGGCATATAACTCTCTATCATTTAAAAGCTGGAAAACTACTCTAAGATTACTAGCATGATCTTCCTCATTCCTCGAATAGATTAGTATGTCATCAATGAACACGTTAACAAACATATCTAAATAAGGCTTGAATACTCTATTCATAAGGTACATGAATGTTGCAGGTGCATTGGTCAAACCAAAGGACATAACTAGGAACTCATAATGACCATAACGGGTCCTGAATGTTGTCTTTGGAATGTCACATTCCCTTACTTTCAACTTATGGTAGCCTAATATGAGGTCTATCTTAAAGAAACAAATAGCACCCTGAAGCTAATCGAAAATATCATCAATTCTCGGAAGAGGATACTTATTCTTGATGGTAACCTTCTTCAACTGACGGTAATCTATACAAATCCTAAGGGAACCATCTTTCTTTCTCACAAATAAGACCGGAGCGCCCCAAGGTGAGACACTTAGTCGAATAAAACCCTTATCCAGGAGATCTTTCAACTGCTCTTTAAGCTCTTTCAACTCTGCTGGAGCCATTCTATATGGAGGAATAGATATAGGACGAGTATCTGGGAGAATATTTATACTGAAGTTTATCTCTCTCTTAGGAGGGACTCTGGGTAGATCATCTGGAAAGACTTCTGGAAACTCACTCACAACTGGAACTGACTCAATATGAGGAGTCTCAATACTAGAGTCATTAACTCGGACTAAGTGATAGACACAACTCTTGGAAACTAACTTTCTCACCTTAAGATACAAAATGAAACGACCCTTAGGCACTGCTGAACTGCTACTCCACTCTATAACTGGCTCATTAGAAATTTGGAACCTAACAACTCAAGTTCTACAATCAATGGAGGCATAACAGGCATGAATCTAGTCCATACCAAGAATGACATCGAAATCTACCATGTCTAACTCAAATAAATCAGCCATGGTGTTCTTGTGATTGATAGAGATAACACAATCACGATATACTCGCTCAGCTAGAATAGATTCCCCAATAGGTGTAGAAACACAAAAGGGTTCACAAAGTTTCTCAGGAAGAATATCAAA
>NW_006238970.1:680611-685981 GCF_000226075.1 Solanum tuberosum | reverse complement strand
ACACAATCACGATATACTCGCTCAGCTAGAATAGATTCCCCAATAGGTGTAGAAACACAAAAGGGTTCACAAAGTTTCTCAGGAAGAATATCAAAATTATTTGCAACATAAAGAGTCACAAAAGATAAACTTGCTCCTCGATCTAGCAAGGCATAAACATCAAGAGTAAAGACTTTGATCATACCAGTGACAACATCTGGAGAATTCTCTTGCTCTTGACGACTTGTGGTCGCATAAAGGCAGTTTGCACCTCCGCCAGTGCCGGAAGTAGCTCTTCTAGGTGCAGCCCTATCTAATGGAGCAACTGATGAAGATTGGGCCCTATTTCCCTAATTCCTATTACCTTGTCGGTTCTTAGGGTACTCTTTCATGAAGTGACCCTCTTGTCCACACTTGAAACAACTTGTGGAGCCTTCGCGACACTTACATGGGTGAGTCCTTCCACACTTAGCACATGAAAAGCCCAGCTACCTCCTTGTGCCACACTACCCTGAGACTGTGCAGGTTTAGCTCTGAAGTTCTGTGAATTCTGACCATTATACTCACATTTGTTTCTGGGTGCAGGTGCACCCAGAAGATTATGGAGCAGGTCCATTTTGCTTCTGTTGGAAAGAAGACCGGTTCACGTTATTTCTTTGCTGCCCGAACTCATTCCATATCTTTGCTTTCTTGTTTCTAAACTCTTCCCTATCCCTCAGCTTCTCTTCCTCAACCTGCTGCACATAGATCATCAACCTTGCTATATCCATGTCCCCAATTAGCATGGTTGCCTTGCCCTATTTACTTGACAGACGGGACAACCCAGCAACAAAAAGACTTATCCTGCTTCTCATATCCGCTACCATCTCCGGAGCATATCGGGAAAATTGGGTGAACTTCAAGCTGTACTCATGAACACTTAGTGAATCCTGCTTAAGGGTGAGAAACTCTTGTACCTTGGCCACTTTCAATTTTCGGGGAAAGAAACGCCCCAAGAAGGCCTCCTCAAAACAAGCCCAACTCGTAGGTGGTGCTCCCTCGGCTCTACCCTTCTTCCATTGGTCAAACCAAGTCCTAGCAACATTTTTCAGTTGATATGCAGCTAGTTCTACTCGCTCAGTATTGGAAACGTACATAACTTCAAATACCTTTTGCAGCTCCTCAATAAAGTTCTCTAGATACTCAGTAGTGCTTGAACCAGTGAAACTTGGAGGATTCATCCTCAAGAACTCTTGGATCCTCGAAGTATCAGCCACTTCCTGTCTAGTTCCTCTTTGTTTCCCAAATTGGTTAGTCACAACTTGGCTTAACATTCTAATCGCTTCCCTGAACTCAACATTCGTGACTTTTCCTTGGGGTTGCACTTCAGGTGCATTAGGTACCCATTGCTCCTCAACGTTCCTCCTAGCAGGACGACCTCGGACAGCTCTTCGTGGAGGCATGATTAACTGAAAAACACGCGCAAGCACGAATTAGAAGAAACTTTTTAGAGATCAAACTCTAACGCACGAAATGAGTGTGAAAGAAGTGAGATAATTTCCTAAGTGTTACAGCCTCCTAATTATATATGTGGCGCGCTTCACACTGATAACTAGGACTCCACAGACACGGCTTCATAGACTCCCTAGGACTCTTGAACCCTGTGCTCTGATACCAAGTTTGTCACGCCCCGAGCATACACCCAGGGCGGGACTGGCACTCAAGAATCATTGCTGGCCCAAAGCGAACCCTTGCCTGGCTTACTTACTCAACGAAAGACTTAAAAGAATTAATATAAGGATTCAATGCATCTCTACTCAACTGTTTAATAAAATAACTTAGAACGTTTAAATGTCAGACATTCAACTTCGCCAAAGTGGCAACTCAAGTCTTAACATAAGAAATAACAATGTAAAGACAACTGAACTACTAACTATCTATGAAGCCTCTAAAACAGGGAGGGATGTCGAGACAAGACCCCCGGTCATCCTAACAACTAAAATACTAAAGCAAATGATAAAGGGGTCCTCCGGAAAGCAGGGAGGCTCACCAACTAACTCTGAGTGCTCAACTGGATCAATGAGGCGTTGGATGCTGATCCTGGTTACCTGTGTCTGCATCATAAAATGATGAAGACCAAATGGCATCAGTACATTAAATGTACGAGTATGCGAGGGGAAAACTAAACAATACATAAGCTTGAAAGGAATCTGAAAAGAACACTTACCTTGGCTTTACTCAACTCATGAATAACTTAACTCAAATGCAAAGTAAAACAACAATAATGGTGCAGTTTATACAAAGCATTTAAAACGATAAGTGGTAACTCAATGTATTAAAGAGATACAATAATAACTCAGTGTACTCATATGATAAAGTAATATGATACCGTGGGAGTTTCTCTAACCGACAACCACCACTATGAGCCTAAGTGATGATACAGCGTCTTGCCCACGCTGCCAGAACTGTCCTATACTTTGTCGTCATAGGGAACACCTTAACTAAGTGGATCCACTAGTCTATGCTAAAAAGCACCAAGGAATCATCTAAAAAGTATGATCTTTTCTACCCATGATGGCTACATGGTGTTTGGAGACTTGAGTTATTATGAACTTACGTCCTCATATCAATGCTCAATACTACTCCCAAAATATACTCAGCTCAAAAACTAGCGCAAGGCTCTATTGGAAATCAGTATTTTCTTTCTTGTTCAAATGTGAAAATATTTTAACTCTTGGGAATACCTAGTTCCCGTATAATCTTTGATGAAATGAACTTTACTCTTATTCTTTACTCAACTCAAAGATTAAGTCTTAAAACAAAGTTAAAACATTTGTAAAAGACTTCTTGGAAAGACTGTATGAACTTTCTAGACTTGGCTCTTACCTTTCCTTGAATTTGAATTTATGGATGCAAAGATTATGATTCAAGTTTATGAATGATTTCTAAGTGTTTAGAAGTCACTTAGAGTAGTTAGAATCAATAGGAAGTGTTAGTACACTTTAGAAGGGTTTAAACGGGCTAAACGACAAAAAATGGATGGGGGCAGACGACCCGGGTGCGTTCCTGGCGCGCCGCGCCAGCCCCTAAGTTATTGGGGCTTATTTCTGGTGCACTGCTGGCGCTACGGGGGCGCACCGCGCCAGCCCCTCCCCAGTCGAACCCGATGAACTTTTCAACTCATTTTCTGATCTAAATTCGACTAAACTCGATCCCTTTTCTCAAATTCTCTTTAGAATCAGATACCCAAAACATATACACAAAGATCTAACTCAAACAAGTCAATGAATCAACACTTAAATCTCAAGAAACTCCTCAATCTCAACCCAAATTCAAGAACGAAAGAAATTCAAGAACACCCATCAAGAACATTCAAACTTCCAATCTTTGTAGAACGAATTCACGCTGAATTAAATATGGTTGGCACGTGGGTGAACGAACCCAACGTTATGAAAGTCTCACATACCTCGTAGGATCAAATCCTTGACGAAATCCGCAATCAATTCCTTATGAAGACGACGAATACTTGCTTCTATTCCTCTTTTTTCTTCTCTCAAAACCCTAACTCTTTTTCAAAAGCGTAATCTGACCAAGTTTAGTTTAGACTCCAACTAATTACCAAAAAATGAAATTAAAATAATAGTGTATGGAAAAGACCAAACTACCCTTCCAAAATCCGGATTAGACTTTTCTTATTTGAACAACCCAACTTCAAATGGGCTCATTCATACGAACTTGGAATCGCGCAAATTCGGCGGCGTTGGAAAGATAATTCCAAGATCTTTCCTACGGTATTTGGAAGCACACCTAACTCATCTTGAGAAAACTCAACTTAGCTTAACTTAACAAATTTCCAGATTTTTCATTCTTTCCTAAAATGACTCTTTCCAATTCTAACTCTTTCTAGTTCTTTCAAACAACGAGATGTTACAGGCAATTTATTAACGATAATAGTTTAATTATCTGTAAATATATATTTTTAGTGTCAGTAACACTCCTTGCAAATGTCCCTAAATTTTATAACGACATTGAATCCAATGACAATTAAATAATATCAAGAAATGCTTTAGTACTCCTTATTAATGTGCATATTCATTACCGCTAAAAATCATTTTTGTGGTAGTAAAATAGGAACATAATATGGTATTTGATGACATATTAGATTGAAATCATAGAAGTGAAAAAATTGTTACCTTCAAAAATAAAGTCAAATAAATTCTAGCAGAATAATAGTCTAGGTCACATTCCCGCCTATTCATAATTTTCAATAATAAACGGCTCCTCCTTTATTCATACCTTGTAGATTATGCAAATAATTGAAGGAAACTAAAGTGGCGTAGAGCATGCAAAAACATTGAATTAGTCCATGATTATATGGTAAAAATTGTTGAAATTTCAACCACAAAAAATTAAATTGGTCCACAAAATATTTTACTTTCACCTAAGGATATGAGAAAAAGACCACATCATAAGGAATTAGTCTATGATTGTATGGTAAAAATTGTTGAAATTTCAACCACAAAAAATTAACTTGGTCCACAAAATATTTTACTTTCACCTAAGGATATGAGAAAAAGACCACATCATAAGGGAGTGTAATGTAAATAGATAGTTTATTTTTGCACAAATATCAGTGATTGAATCAATCATTCAAACTTATGATCTATGTGTCACACAACTTTATGATTGATTTAATGGAGTTAATATATTAAAAGGTTACTCAATTTTGAGAAATTATCTAGTAAAATTATTGAACTTTGTTTTATATCAATAAATCATATAACTTAGATATTTGTATCAATAAAATCACTCAACTAAATTTATTATTTAAATAAATTTGACATGACAAAATAAAATATTTTTTTATGCCATGTTCATTATTAAAATAATAAAAAAATATCGATTGCAACGTTCACATTGAGGATCAATCGAAATTTATCCTCAACCACTCTAATTTACATTAATAATAAGAGCTGTAGTTACATTAAAAATACGCAAAGTTGAGATATTTATTTACGTATTATTAATGAACATGATATAGTAAAATAATTTATTTTATCATGTCAAATTTAATTACTTCAATAATAAATTTAGGTGAGTGACATTATTGATACAGATATCTAAGTTGAGTAATTCTATTGATACAAAACAAAGTTTAGGCTGTGTTTGGTATGAAGGAAAATGTTTTCCAAGAAAATGTTTTCTTGGAAAACAAGTTGATTTTTGACTTTTTTTTCTCATGTTTGGTTGGTGAGTAGAAAATATTTTCCGGAAAAAAAATTTAGTGTTTGATTTATGAATGAAAAATATTTTTGAGAAATATCTTTTATTTTTACTAGAGTAGAAAATAATTTTTGAAATTGAAAAATAGTTTTTAAAAACAAACTTAAATTTGGGAGGGGGTGCGAGGGG
>NW_006238970.1:616921-679702 GCF_000226075.1 Solanum tuberosum | reverse complement strand
AAAAACAAGCTTTAAAATTTTATTTTATTTTGAGGGGGGAGGGGGGTTGGGGGGCTGGTTTGAGGGTAGGGATAAAATAAATTGATTTTTTCAACAAAAAAATAATTGTAATTTGAAGTTGGAAGAGAGTTTTGGAAAATGTTTTCCTAAAGTTTTGAAGGGAAGTCATTTTCCTTAAATTTGAGGAAAATGAGTTGATTTGGAAAACATTTTCCAAAACATTTAACCCAACCAAACATAAAAAAATTGAAAAACATTTTCCAAAACACACCCTTAATGACTTTGTTAGAGTCTCCAAATTAAATGACCTTTTGAGATATTAACTCTGATTTAAAGTTCCTCTTCAATTTTCATCGCAAAGAAAGAAGCAAAAGAAAAAGGAATGACAATGTGCATTTCCATTTCTCAATGAGGTTTATTAATATCGAAAACAAAAACGTGCAATTAATTAACCCCTATTTTCTCATAAATGAATATCCAAAATATATACAACCTCCTCATTACATATTTTCTCCTCGCTTTTATTTTAGAGAAAATTACAAGAATATACTATTTAAGACTTTGGTTAACAATATATACATACACTCTTTTTTATTTACAAAACTAAGTTTTAAATTACAAACATAACAAAATATTTAATTTTTATTTGTTAAAAATATATTTGGTATCCGTATCTATTACCTTTTTTAGGGGAGGTTATGTGCTAATTTTATGGGATTGATAATTATTGTTTACTTTTTTTGACTTTTTCAACTACAGTTTTACTCCTTTACGTTACTTTGTTTTTCTATATATTGATTTTCTCTCTCTTAATTTTTTATTCAATCAAATCATATTATTAATGGAAGCCTTCTCTCACAGTTTTGCCATTATTTTCATCTAGGTAAAGAACATGTAGGTTTCATCAAGTATGCATAGTGTTTTCACAATTATAACTGCATCGTAGTTTCACCAAATATGCAACCATGTAATATATAAACATACATATATAACCATCATTTTACCAATAATTATTACTATTTTATACCTTTTTAAATATACTACTATATATCAATAGATATTGCATAAATATTTTGAAAATCTTTATTACTGTAATAGGCTGAACAATAGTTTTCACCATGTTTGTTATTGTATCCGATAGCAACAATTGCATGACTATAAGGAATTTCATCATGTTGAAATTTTTCACAACTACATATGTCATAAACGTTTTAGCACGATCTGTAAATATATGAAGATATTATTAATATAATTACCACAAAATTCATATACAAAGTTCAATTTAACCATTACAAAGTCTTATTCACCAATATATACTCAAATATACATAAAACACTTTGGTGTATCTAAAGTTGATTCTTTGGTGTATTTTTCAAAACTATGAATCTTCAATGGTGGGAACGGATCAGTCACAACATATTTGAGTTCCAACTCAAAAACGATTGTGTCCACACCTAATTGAGAAGCAGTAGTATTTATCAAGTCTTGGTAATTGGTGTCCACATCATATCACTAATTCAATCTTGAAATTCAGATACTTTCCTGCGACATTACAAATATTTGTTAGTCAAAATTCAAAAAAAATTGGTGGCAAATAACAAAAATACTCATTAACAACATATGTCTAATACACCAATATGAATTGGACCAAAAAATACACCAACACATCCATCAGGATATTAGTTTGGTGTCAGTTCGTAGCAACATATATACCATCATATGTACAAGATCACATACCAATCCAATTTTTCAAATTGATACATACATTAGGCTATTAGTTTGGTGTCAGTTCGTAGACAACAAATATACCATCATATGTACCAGATCACATACCAATCCAAAATTTTCAATTTTTATAGTTTATTAGGATACCACCAATCAACATATGAACCTTTTTTCTAATTATTATATTATATACACCAACTTAATAACTATAATACGGACAATAATGTAACATACTTTCGAACGAAATCATATAAAACCTAAACTTTAATATATAAAAAAATTGACACTTCAGTTTACAACCAAATCATATGTAGTTACTGTAATTAAACCAAAATTTCGAGGATCCAGAACATAAACCAAATAAGATGAATTCAATTTCACCAAAATAGACAAACTAAACCAAACGAATAACTCTACAAAAAGTACAAAATAGATATTTTTGATAAATCATATATAACCACGTAATAAAACACCATACGAACTATTTTATACAATTACCTGATGAGAACCATCGTCCGTTGTGTTGAATTAGAATTGAAAAATTATTGGTATTCATTTTTCGATAGTTGTTCTTATCAGAGAAGGGGAGTTTTTGTTTTGGTAGGAAATCTCTATTGGAAGATAATATATAACAAATTTGAATAAATAAGGAAGGTAAAATAATTGGAGAAATTTATGGGAATAGTGATAAGCGTGGCTGATTTGGAAATCTTTTTTTATTTATTTAAATTCTACTTTTGAAAAAAAAAAAATATATTGCTATATGAATGGAAAAAAAAAGTATTGCTATTTTGGTGTAAATACGGTTCTTAAATGGTATACTAAAAAAATCGGCCCATTTTATTTGTTCAATATATTAAAAATAAATTTTCATTTTTGTTTATCCATACTAGAATTTCAAGAGAAAATTATTTTTTCTTCTTTTACCTTAACTTTAATTACTAATTGCAAATCATTTTTAAGTCCATCGACAATATACATCAATTAATAATTTAATACATATATTATGATAAAATATATATTTTATTTATTAATATATCATAAAAATACGAGAGAATAAAACAGTTATGAAAATGTAAAAGTGAATGAAAAAGCATTTTTGTCAAGTACAAGTGTATATTCGAGATGAACACAATCTACCAATACCTAAATCCTCAAGTTTACAATTTGCATTAATAAATGCCCAACTTGCTTGAGATTCTCTCAAATTGCATGTCTTGACTCTGACCCAATGATGCCTTTTTAAACTTGTATGTTTCCTTGTGTGGGAACATAACTTAGTGGTTATAGATATGGTCGCATTTCACATCTTTTACTAAACACTAATTGGACAGTCATTGATTCATATCAAGTTAGTTGCAATATGAAAAGTAGCTTCAAGAAAAAACACTCCAAACAAGTATAGAAAAAGAAATAATGGAAAAACTATCACACTGACAAATTATTCTAATCAATAGTCATAACAAGACACAACGATAACTAATCAAAGTGTAAAAAATGACAAATAATAATCAAATTCAAAGGACAAGAAAAAACAACAAGAGCAATACAACACTCAATTAAGTACTAACTAACTAACCTATCCTACCCCAATATGTATCCTCCATTACATGATATCTAAGGTCATGTTCTCGGTAAGCTGAAGTTGTGTAATGTCATGTCTAATCATATTTCGCCAATACTTTTCCCTTCTATATCTACCTCTCTTGAAACCATCATAAATAGACAACTTGTTACACCTCTGCACTGGGGCATCCATATATTTCCTCTACACATGTCCTAACACCCTCAACCTCAATTTCCGTATCTTGTCTTCTATTGAAGTCATTCCTACCTTGTCTCAGATATCTTTATTTTTAATCTTATTTCTCCTAATGTGCCCACACATTAAACAAAACACTTTTCAAAGTTATCATACTAGCCTAGCCACATTAGTAATTGCCAATACTCAGTTGAAGATGAACGTGCTCTTGTTGGTTATTTCATGGTACCATAAATACCCTATTATAAATTAAACTTTCTGCTTGTAAGACGATATCCAGCCTAAATCACATAATCCTTCGAGAAAGCATGAATTTCCTTTTTCTCTTTTAAATTCTCTCTCTATTTCAATTTGTTTGTCCTTTCTAGCTAGTCAGTATATCTCAAAATGACTGTCTCTATCCTAACTAATTGACAACTGTTTAATTTTAACATCTTATATGACATGTTTAAGAAACAGAAAAAAATTAAAAAGTACATTACTATTTACCCTCAAATCAGTACAAGTTGAATTCATATATGTGATTTAAGGATATGTCAATTGAAATAACCAAACAATTGGATTGTGATGAATTAACTTGCTTATAAAATGTATACGTACTAGGCTAATTTATAAACAATGAGCTGAATATAGAATAACAATAATGAAAGAAATTAATGGAATTATCCTGAATAAATGGAATAAAAATCATGTCTTACAAATGAGGGAGGAGGAAATATTTATAGTTAAGTCCTAGGAATATTTATCTGGAGCTTGGTGGCCTCTTGCCATGGTACCAGTCTCTAATACCAATATGTCGAACCTTTCAAGAATAAGATCTGGTATTTGAAAAAAAAATTGACTATACTTTATTTGCTTGGTTTTAATTAAAAAAGTCAATTCGAGATCAAAGCAATCCGACATATAGTATATATAATTTTTAAAATTTATTTTATACATAAAATTATTTATTTTGATATAATTAATATCTCTTATACATTTTCATAGTTTTTATCTTTTGACATTTTATTTCAAGTTTAAGATTTACAATTTTGAATGGACCAATAAATGTTATAGTCCATACTCCATAGATATTAGTAACTTTAATGAAATTGAAAAACTCAAGTTTTATTAGTTTGATTTGATTTTTAGATTTAAAAATCCAACACAAATAGTTTGATTTAATATTTTAAAATCCGAAGGAACCTCCATGTACACCCCTAAATTGCAAAATTAAGATACTTCAAGACTGAATCTTTCCATCCAACCCTGCTGATATGCTGATTGTCATCCATGATAGAGAGGATGACTCTTTTCCCTTGAAAAGGTTTTAGGGCATAACATCATATCACGTGGCTGAGGGTAATTAAATTCAACTTGATCTTTTCAGCATGGTAAAATTCAACTTGATCCCTCCATCTAATGATTATTATTTCAAATGGGGGTTTTATGGAACTAACTTATACTATCCAAGACTTAAAAGACAAACTAGAGATATGATTCCTAGATATCGAAATTCAAATAGATAATTCACTATCAACTAATTTATGCATCTTTATTATGTAAAACTAACGAATATATTCATCTTGTAAAGTCTCTCAGCCTAACAAGAAGAATTTCACCCCAAGTCTTTTCAACTCTTGGGTGTGAATTTAATTTATTCATCATCATATGTCTTGTTATCTATCCTATATCTATTGCAAGTTATTTAATTGAGGTTGGTAGCTCTAAATTCCTATTAATTATATTTTTTCCTATACTTAATTTTCATGGCCAAGTAAGTCAGAATACATATATTGAAGATAGTGCTTAGTCAGCTAATTATGTAATTAGCTATTTTTCATTAGTTAGTTAGATTCCATTTGTTAGTTGGTTAGTTAGAAGTTAGTTAGTTAACTAGAGTCAAGTTAGTTAACTAGAGCAGTTACAACATAGTTAAGTGTATATAACTGAGATATTTTCTTCTTCTGTAATTCAGTTTTTCAGTGAATAAAATCAAAAAAAATCCAAATGCTTTCTTCTCCCTAAATTTGAATAACATGTGAGTTCTTAATATTTGCAATCATTAAAAAGATAATCTTAACAAAAGAATTGTCATGACCCAAACCAGGTCACAATTACCTGCATTCAGGACTTGGACCAGCGGATGGTTCAGTCAATTCAGGAACTTCTAACAATCTAGTGCAAGAAAGGCAAGGAGGAACTGAGTCAGTGGAGAATATGCCCATGGCCAATACAGCAGATATTCCCATTAATCCCTTTTCAGTAAATGGAAAACTGAATTCACAAGAGTGTAGTAACAAACAAGGAGATTGAATTGTTGATTCAGGTGCAACATGTCACATGACCTCTAAGCTTACTAACTTAGTTGAGATAACTAGCTCTAGTAATGGTACAAAAGTAAACCTACCAAATGGACACACAACATCAGTCACTCACATTGGTAATTGCAACCTATCAACTGGTGAATTTTTGAACAATGTCTTGGTGACCAGACTTCAAGTTTGATTTGTTATCAGTCTCCCAACTAACCAGACAATTGAATATTCTGTGAAATTTTTTCCTGAGTATTTTGTGTTACAGGACCTCTTCAATGTAGAGGTGAAGGGGATTGGTAAAGAAAGGGCAGAACCCTATTACTTTCCCAACCACTGTTCAAACAAGGTTAAGCATGAAGAAGATCACAACATGTTAGTGCATAACAGGGATTCAGAGGGAATAACATGGCATAATAGACTTGTGCATCCTGCAGTAAAGGTGTTGAAGCAGCTATCTTTGTTCAAGAAGACTACAGATGAAGAAATATGTAATAAGTTTCCAGACTGTCCTCTTGCTAAACAGACCAGACTTCCTTTTACTTCAAGTACTTCTAGAACTCATGCTATTTTTTATTTGATTCATATGGGTCCATATAAAGTCCCTACTCATGTTGGATATAGATTTTTTTTTTACAATTGTTGATGATCATTCAAGGATGACTTGGTTGTTTTTGATGAAATCTAAGAGTGATGTGTTTTCTATTCTACAATGCTTCTTCACTTTAGTTCAGAATCAATTCAATAAGTCCATCAAGAGGGTTAGGTCTGATAATGGGACTGAATTCTTTAATAGGAATTGCAGAACATTATTTGAATCTCTAGGTATTATTCATGAGAGTAGTTGTTCACATACTCCTCAACAAAATGGAGTTATGGAAAGAAAGCACAGACACATTATTGAAGTAACTAGGGCCCTTCGATTTCAAGGTTCTATCCCAATAAGATTTTGGGGAGAATGTGTATTAATAGTTATTTACTTGATCAATAGATTACCTACCACTGTGCTTCAAGGACAAACACCTTATGCAATTTTTCATGGTCATCAACCTGTTTTGGATCATTTGAAGACCATTGGTTGTTTGTGCTATGTTACCAAACTTGTCAAAAATGACAAGCTTTCACCAAGAGTTGAACCATGTGTGTTGTTAGGATATCCTTTCACTCAGAAAGGTTACATTGTGTTCAGCTTACATCAGAAAAGGGTCTTAGTAAGCAGAGATGTCATTTTCAAGGAAGGATTGTATCCATTTGCTGCAGCACAGAAAACACAGAAGGATCAACCATCATTATTATTTCCTTAGAGTACAACTTATATGGAAGATGTATTGAAACTCACACCATAAACGTGAGAACTGAAAGAGAGAATTCTTATTTCTCAAACTGTTAAAATGAATACAATGATGCACTGCTATTTATATACACTTTAACAATCTAACAATCTAACAAACTAACTACTTAGTTGTGCTAACTGATTCTGACGCTTCTAACTAACTAATTTACACGTGGACACTGAACTACAAGTTAATTAACTAACTGTACAATTAACAATGTTATCAGCCAATTCCAATACTCCCCCTCAAGCTGGATGTATTGAACAAGTTCAGGAATCCCAGCTTGCCAACTAAAGTGTCATGTTGAAGTCTTCCCAGAGCCTTAGTCAGTACATCTGCTTGTTGATCCTTTGTATGGATGTATGTAGGTCTGATTAATCCCTGCTGCACCTTCTCTCGAATAAAATGACAATCAATTTCTATGTGTTTAGTACGTTCGTGAAATACAGGATTAGCAGCAATTTGTATAGCTGCCTTGCTATCACAATGAATGCTGGCTGGTCCTGTTAGTTTTACTCCCAACTCATGAAACAAATTATTAACCCAAACAATCTCAGCAGTTAATGTAGCCAAACTTCTGTACTCTGCCTCTGCAGAACTTCTAGATACTGTGTTTTGCTTCTTAGACTTCCAAGATATCAAGGAATTACCAAACTTCAATATGAAACCAGTCACGGACCTCCTAGTATTTGGGCAAGCAGCCCAATCTTCATCACAGAACCCTGTAAGCTGATGTCTTGTGTCTGCACTCATCAACAACCCTTTACCTGGTTTCGTTTTAATGTATCTAATCACCCTTAATGCAGCCTCCCAATGTGACCTTTTTGGCTTCTGCATGAACTGACTCAAGGATTGCACTGCAAAGGCTATATCTGGCCTAGTGTTTGTCAAATACAACAACTTCCCAACAAGTCTCTGATATTTGTTAACATCTGGAAACAAATCATCAGTAGTGAGAATGCCTTCATCAAATTCCACACTAGTTAACTTCATGTTACATTCTAATGGTGTCATTGCTGGTTTTGCAGCAGCTAAGCCCACCTCAGAGATTATTTCTAGAGCATATTTCCTTTGATTCATAACTATCCCTTTGCTGGATCTGAGAAATTCAATCCCCAAAAAATACCTCAATTCTCCTAAGTCTTTGATCTTGAAGTGACTGTGCAGTACATGCTTGGTTTCTTCTATCAAACTTGCATCATTTCCTGTGACCAAAAGATCATCCACATAGACCAAAACAATGACTAATCCATCACCTTTTCTCTTGGTGAATAAGGAATAATCCAAATGGCTTTGTATATACCCTGAACTGCACAAAGCATTAGTCAATTTTGCATTCCATTGTCTAGATGCTTGTTTAAGTCCATAAAGAGACTGAACTAGTTTGCAAACCATGTTGTCTCCCTACAACTTGAACCCCTTAGGCAACTCCATGTACACCTCATCAAATAAATCTCCTTGTAAGAAAGCATTGAACACATCCATTTGATGAATGATCCAATGTTTAGCAGCTGCCAAAGACACTATAGCTCTAACAGTCACCATTTTGACCACTGGTGAAAAAGTCTCGTGATAATCAATACCTTCAGTTTGATTGTACCCCTTTGCTACTAACCTAGCCTTGAATCTTTCAATCTTCCCATCAGCTTGATATTTGATCTTAAAAACCCATTTACATCCAATTGCAGATTTCCCTGCTGGCAGTTTAACTACTTCCCAAGTACCATTTTCCTCCAAGGCTTGGATCTCCAACTTCATTGCATCAACCCACCTTTTATCTCTAATGGCCTCTTCATAGCTTCTAGGCTCAGTTTCAGTGGAGAACTTAGATAGATATACTGAATAACTGGGAGAAATATCTTGGTATGAAATGTATTTCCCTAATGAATACGGCTGGCCAGTATCTGAGACTTGTGTAATGTAATCTTTCATCCATATAGGAGGGTTTGAAGTCCTAAGAAATTGTCTTGGTTTTTCAGTAGGTACTGAAACATCAACAGGCAGTACATTGACTCATCTGTTCACAACAACTTCAGTCATCATATCTGCATTAACGTCATTCATCATATCTGCATTATCGTCATATTCTGCACTGTCATTATGCATATCAATCTCAGGAAATGTCTGCTCCTGTGGGAGTATTGTCTCCACATCATTAATCTCATCAGATAACTCTTCATGATCAGCATCATGGTGTGTATTTAATGAAGGATTTGGAAATAAAGGCAACTGTTTAGTAACCATTTTTCGAAATGGAAAAATATCTTCCTTGAAGATTACATCCCTACTTACTACCAACTTTTTGCTGCACAAGTTATACATGAGGTATCCTTTCTGAGTAGCAGGATAACCCAAGATTACACAAGCATCAGCTCTTGGTGAGAATTTGTCCCCTTTAGGCAATCTGGTAACATAACCTAAGCAACCAAATATTCTTAGATGATCAAGCCTTGCCTTGACATTGTGAAACACCTCATAAGGTGTCTTCCCTTCCAATACTGTTGTAGGCAATCTATTGATCAAATACACAGTTGTAAGAATGCATTCACCCCAAAATCTGAGAGGTATATGACCATTAAACCTGAGTTCTCTAGATACTTCAAGTACATGTCTGTGCTTCCTTTCTGCAACTCCATTCTGTTGTGGAGTGTATGGACAGCTACTTTCATGAATAATCCTACGAGTAACCAAAAAAGCATTACAATTTGTGTTAAAGAACTCTCCCCCATTGTCAGACCTTATTCTTTAAATGTGCTTATTAAACTGATTTTTAACAAGAACATAAAAGGACTGTAAGATAGGAAACACATCACTTTTCAATTTCATCAAATATACCCATGTCATTCTGGACTTATCATCAACAATAGTCAAGAAAAATCTGTAACCATTATGAGTTGCCACTTGGTAAGGTCCCCAAACATCTAAATGGATCAATTCAAAGATACTACTAGTTTTTGTAAAACTCAAAGGAAAAGACAATCGAGTCTGCTTTGCAAGTGGACATATAGAGCATTTCTTACAGACATCATCTACACTATCCGAAGTCAAAGAGAGTTGATGTAACACCCTGGCTGAAGGATGCCCTAACATGTTATGCCATAACAATGTGTTGTTCAAATTCTCACTGCTGTGTGTCATCAGTATCATCTCATTACTCTTCCCTTTCCCATGTGGTGTGTGACTGGGGAGATAATAGAGTCCATACACCTCCTTACCAATCCCCTTCACCTTTCCATTGGAGAGGTCCTGAAAAACAACAAACTCAGGAAAGAAGTTAACTGAGCAATGCAGTTATTTTGTTAACTGTGACACTGAGAGCAAATCGAATTTGAATGCAGGAACCACCAAAACATTCTGTAACAAATCTCCTCCTGGTGTCTTACAGCTTCCTGAATGTGTAACAGACACAGTGTCTCCATTTGGCAGGTGAACATTTCTATTTAAGTGATCCGAAAAGTTACAAGCAGAGTGTAATCTATTTAGGTTATGAGTCATATGACATGTTGCTCCTGAGTCAATTATCCAGCTCTCATGTGCAGTACTATTTACAGACAAAGCTGTAGCAATAGGTCCAGTTATACCTGCCATATTTGCTGCCATATTGACTCCTGAAGTTCCTGCTTCTTCCTTGTCCAGCATATGCAGAATTTTCTGATATTGTCCTTGAGTGAATGTAGGTTGAGTTGCCAGTGTTGAAACCTCTCACTCCTTGACCCTCTTCTTTTCGGCAGATTGGTGCAAAATCATCTTGCATCATTCCTTGATCAACTCTCACCTGATTTGCCTTCATTCCCTGCATCTGTCCTGTGAAATTCTGATCATATCCTGACGCAAAATTGTCAGGTTGTTTCTTCTTAAACTTCCAGTCAGGTGGATAGCCATTCAACTTGTAGCAATCCAGCTTAACATGACCCTACAAGTTACAATAATCACAGATTTTATCCCAATTTTTCTTCTTCAATTGTGGAGATCTCATATTGTTCCTTTGAATATTTCCTCTCCCTGCATCATTGTTCCTCTGAAAATTTCCTCTGCCTGCATAGAGAGCAGTAGGTTCTAGTGACTCCCTCCTTGATTGAGTACCTGCGGTCATCCTCTGACCTTCATCTGCTACAATCATAGCATAGGCCTTACTAACATTTGGTAGAGGATTCATCATTAGGATCTGGCTATGAGCTTGACCAAAAACCTCATTCAATCCCATCAGAAATGCAAATAGCCTTAAGTAGGCTTGTTGATCCACATAAATCCTCGATTTATCACAGGTACATGATGGTGGAGGAACAAAGGCATCGAATTCATTCCATAATAACCTCAGTTTTGTAAAATAACCAGAGACAGTCAAGTTACCTTGATGTATTGTGCATATCTCTCTGTGCAGTTGATAAATTCTGGATCCATCAACCTTGTCAAATCTCTCCTTGAGATCACTCCATACTGTAGCTGCATCATCAGCATACACGATCCCACTGAGTAATTCCTTAGACATGGTGTTCATGATCCAAGCTAACACAAAGCAGTTACACTTCTCCCATTGTTCTTCCAATTCCAGTCTGTAGTCACTCCTCTTGCATATTCCCAACACAAAACCAACTTTACTCTTTGCTCGAAGATTAATTAGCATAGATCGACTCCATAATGAGTAGTTCTCCATGCCTGTGAGCTGCACTGTGGTTAGAACACATCCAGGAGTATCAGACGGATGTAGATAAAGAGGATGATTCCTCTTCTTCTCAATTTCTTCCAAAGTTTCAACATCCTGTGTTGCAGACGCAGTTTCGATCGATACTGATTCTCCGATAGTCATCGTTCCTCTGCTTCCACAAAGGTTCTACAATGGCGGAAACCTATTCTATGCAATTGAATCGAATCTCGACTCACTGCTCTAATACCATATTGAAACTCACACCATAAACGTGAGAACTGAAAGAGAGAATTCTTATTTCTCAAACTGTTAAAATGAATACAATGATGCACTGCTATTTATATACACTTTAACAATCTAACAATCTAACAAACTAACTACTTAGTTGTGCTAATTGATTCTGACGCTTCTAACTAACTAATTTACACGTGGACACTGAACTACAAGTTAATTAACTAACTGTACAATTAACAATGTTATCAGCCAATTCCAATAAGATGACCATGATCATCCATACTCCATTGCTAACTATGTTGATTACCATCACTTGTCACATGGATATCAAGCTTTTCTCAGTAATTTCTCAGTAAAGGTTGAACCTAGAAGCTATGAGGAGGCTCTTAAGGATCCTAGATGGGTGGTAGCTATGCAACAAGAGATCAAAGCTTTGGAAGAAAATGGAACTTGGTAGATTGTCAAATTGCCTAAGAAGAAATCTGCCATAGGTTGCAAATGGATTTTTAAGATCAAGTACAAGGCTGATGGAAAGATTGATAGATTCAAGGCAAGGCTTGTAGCTAAGGGATATAGCCAAATAGAAGGTATTGATTATCAAGAGACTTTTGCTCCAGTGGTTAAGATGGTTACAGTCAGGTCCATCATTGCCTTTGCAGCAGTTGAAAATTGGCAGATTTTCCAAATGGATGTGTTCAATGCTTTCTTACAAGGTGACTTATTTAAGGAGGTATATATGGAATTGCCTAAAGGTTTTGGTTGCGCAGATAAACATCAAGTGTGTAAACTTGTCAAGTCCTTGTATGGACTCAAACAGGCATCAAGACAGTGGAATGCTAAGCTTACTGAAGCACTTTGTAAATCTGGATATGTTCAAAGTCACTTGAACTATTCCTTGTTTACCAAAAGGAACACCAATGGTTTGGTCATTGTGTTAGTGTATGTGGATGACCTGCTCAATTTTTCTGCACAAAACAGGGAAAGAGAATGAACTAGAACAAAGCGGATTTTTTTCATTAATAGCCGTTACATGGGAATACATCAAATAGGAACCTTATCACAGGTAATGATCCTAAGCTTGTTCAGGACACTAAGGAGGTATTGCATAGTCATTTTAAGATCAAAAACATGGAGGAATTGAGATATTTTTTAGGCATAGAATTTTGCAGATCCAGCAGTGGTATAGTGATGAATCAGAGGAAATATGCCTTAGAGCTAATATGATCTAAGCCTGATACTACTCCCTTGGAAAGCAATATGAAGCTCACTTCTGTAGAATTTGATACCAGTGTAAATGATGTGTTGTTTCATGATATTCACAAATATCAGAGAATGGTTGGAAACTTCTCTATTTGACCAACACAAGGCCTGATATTGCATTTGTTATTCAAATCTTGAGTCAATATATGCAACAACTCTCACATTGGAATGCAGCACTTAGAGTAATCAGATATATCAAAGGAAGTCCAGGTTTAGGATTACTTATGAGCTCCAACAAGAGTCCTACTTTAACTATTTATTGTGATGTTGATTGGGCTGCATGTCTGAGCACCAGGAAATCAGTCACTGGTTACTTATTGAAGTTTGGTGATTCATTGATTTCTTGGAAATCTAAGAAGCAAAATACAATATCCAGAAGTTCAGCTGAGGCAGAGTATAGAAGTTTGGCAACATTGACAGTTGAGGTTGTTTGGGTCACAAGTCTGTTTAAAGAACTGGGGTTCATCTAACCAATTCTTCCATCACTCATTGTGACAGTAAGGCTGCCATACATATAGCTGCAAATCCTGTTTTTCACGTAAGGATCAAACATATCGAGATCGACTGCCACTTCATTAGGGAGAAGGTTCAATAGGGCTTGATTAAAACTAGCTACATCAACACTAAAGACCAACAGGCAGGCCTTCTAACTAAAGTTCTTGGTCGATCACAACATGATTTCCTATTAGCCAAACTTGCAGTCTTGAATGTTTTTAGTACATCCAGCTTGAGGGGGAGTATTGATGATAGTGCTTAGTCAGCTAATTATGTAATTAGTTATTTTTCATTAGTTAGTTAGATTCCATTTGTTAGTTGGTTAGTTAGAAGTTAGTTGGTTAACTAGAGTCAAGTTAGTTAACTAGAGCAGTTACAGCATAGTTAAGTTTATATAACTGAGATATTTTCTTCTTTTGTAATTCAGTTTTTCATTGAATGAGATCAGAAATTTCCCAAATGCTTTCTTCTTCCTAAATTTCAATAACATGTGAGTTCTTAATATTTGCAATCATTAAAAAGATAATCTTAACAAAAGAATTGTCATGACCCAAACCACCGGGTCATGGGGCACCTATTCTAATGCCTAGATAGGAGAACCCTTCTACCCAATTAAAATAGGAAATTTTTTCAAAAAGTCAATATTTTGACATTTAATAGGATCCCTTAGCCACACTTTCAATATTTATTTAAAATGTCAAATATTTTAGTTTTTTATGTATCTGATTTATGTATTATTTTATTTGTTTGATTTGCAAGAATACAATTATTTAATAACAGAAAGGAGAAAATTAGGGGAGAAAATATTTTTCTTCAGTAAGTGTTACCATCTCACAATCGCCTAAGAGTATTTTGCGTGCCACTACATCATGTAGATATTTTGCAGATTTTGACATGTTTCTTAATGCGTCTATAAATGGTATGTCTATATGAACTTTTTAGAAGATATCGAAGAGTCTTTTGAAACTGACATCCTCTTTATTCTTCTTCAACCTCTATGGAAAGGACTAAGGACGCTTAGGAATAGGCATTGTCATATATACGATCTCTTCCTCATTCTTTTCTTTGACGATAAAATCCTCTTTCTTTTCATGAGTTTCATGTTTGCCATCAATAACTTTCGACTCTTCAATACTAGCCAGATCACTTACAATCTTTTTCTCCTCTTCTGAATCAGCTCTTTAGAGTTATTTTTTTTTTATCTTTTGTGGTCTATCAATTATCACCACATAGTCATTAAACACTCTGTCATTCTGAGTTTTAATATATATAATGACTCATATTACCTCCTTCAGCCTTTAGATTAGCCATAGTGTCCCTCAGAAGAGTGCTCTTTTGCATTTGATTTAACGAAGTTGCTAGCTTCCTCTTATTATTATTTTTAGCCACTGCCTTCTAATCATCATACTCATCCGTAGGGAAATTCAATTTTAGATGTCGTAGTGTGTGTTCAATTTTAGGATCAAATAAATCTAGTGGAGATCCTTGACTTCTAGTATCGGATATACCCTGAGGTAAACCTACAATGGACGAAAACAACCATCAAAGTAATTTATGAAACAATAATCGATAAATACAAGAAAAACTTATCCTTAAACTTTATTCCTTGGCAACAACGCCATCGCTCAAATTATACCCTCAAATGGAAATAAAATTGTTGTTTTCAAAATATAGAAAACCAACTAGGTTGGAGTTGAATCCTATAAAGAGCGTTGTGAGAGAACTTATAATTTGTTAAGATAATTTTATCTAATGATTATTTTTTCAAATGAGGTGTTTTATGGGGATTTGTTAACTAATTTATACTGCAATTTTCTATCGAGAATTAATGACAAACTAGAGTTATGGTTCCTAGATATCGAAATTCAAACATATAATTACTATCAAATCATCCAGGTGTGTTTATTATGGAAAACTAACGAATCTATTCATTTTCTAAAGCCTCTCGGCTCAATCAGAAGGATTCCACCATAAGTGCTTCTGGCACTTGGGTGTGGATTTAATTTGTTTATCATCATATGTCTTTGGTTATCTATATTATCTCTAGATTAAGTTATTAGGTTGGAGTTGGTAGCCCCAAATCCCTGTTAATGGTCATTTTTCCTAATCTTAACTTCTTTTTTCAAGCAAGTCAGAATATGAGCGAATTATTAATGTTTGCAATCATTAAAAAGACAATATTTACGAATGAGCCTTAATGCACAACAATCACACTTCCATGCGAAGACGAAAAATCTCTTACCCTTATCTCTACTCTAAATTTTATAACTTTGGTTATGAGATTTAGCTACTCCTAACAAGTTGTGAATGGTAAGATTAATTGTAATAACTAAAGAACATTCAGATGAGAAGAAACCAAATAAACCTTGAATTATTGTAGCTCTTGCAATAATATCTTATTTGTAAGACAATGATCTATAAAAGAATAAACTAATGCTAAAAATAATTATGGAGGAGTTCATAACAATGAACAATGAAACTACATATTTTTTTTATTGGCGAATCAAAACCCTAGAAATATCGTCCATGTGGTCAATTTACAATAGTGGGAAATATCTACCAATCCCAATTGGACTCACCTTTGACTTTTTTTTTCATTTGACCTCATTGAAACATAGGTGTGCGGTACAAACCCCATTGCAGAGTAGTACGTTTATGTTGGGAGGGTCACCACGGGATTTCACTTTCTTTTCATTTGCAACACAAGTTCACTACAAGAAAAATTCATCTTTGAATTGAGTTCACCAACAAGTACAATGTGAGGTGTGTGCCCTATGTCATGGACTACCATATTTAGTCTGACTTGGTTTTATTTACACTTGCTTTGAGTTTGAATCCATGTTTTAATTAGGTCAATCATTGCTACTTTTAGTCTGAAATTATTATATTCATATATATTAGTAGCTCATAACAACAATTATACTTCAAACATATGGATATATATATATAGGTGAGCTTATATTCAGAACTTAGATAAAATTCATGAATATAATATATATAATTTAGCGAAAGAAAAGTCATCATTGCCTTGATAATTGATCTGTCATAATTGTAAAAAAAATACGATACGTGTTCCAATTAATTAAGCATCTAATATTTAAAGATATGCATCCCGTCGAATGGTGTCTCAGAACCATTAATATGCTTTCCAAGCTTCCAATCATAAGTCAGGAAATTTTGATTCGATAAGTGGGTGAGTCAGAAGGTAACGTGTGGAAAATGAGACAGGTCAGACAAGAATCGTCATAGAAAGGCTTCAAGAACCTGGCAATCCTTTCAATTTTAACTTAGTTCTCTTATATATGAAGGACTTCAATTAAATTGTAGTATTAAGTACCTTAGAATCAAAAAAGTCGCAATGATAAGAAAAAACCCCATCAACATCAAGAATGTATAATTTCATCTTGTCAATACATCTTGATGCACTTTTTATTCAACTTAATTAGGTCGAGGTTCTTAAAACACTACTCTATAAACATTATGTTCTTATCTGGGATCCTTTCATATATTTTATACTTTCTCTAATGTTGCATATCGCGGTCTCAATTACTTGACAATCAAATGCAAAATATGGTTAGCATATTAAATATGCACAAATTTTTCGTGCAAAGCAAGGGATTCAACAACTTTAAAATATTCAATCAGCCTATCCACAATACCACCATTAATTAAAGTGTAAATTATATGAGGTTATTAATAACATTTTCTACTTAATTTTCCTTTAAATATATTGACAAATTTTAGACCTAAAATGACACCACAATAGGAAGGAGACACATGACAACATCAAAGCTTTCTTTTGTAAAATTAATTTTGTATAAACATAATGAGAAGTAACACATATATAATCATTAGAGGTGATTGAATTTCATAAATCAAATGTCAAACATATTCTATTAGGTATATTTGTAAGTTCACTTTTTAATATTTTGTTCTGATTTCTATACAATTTACTGATGCCAACTCTTGCAGTATTTCTTGAAAGTGTTATAGTAGTGCAATTCAAAAAAAAAAAACAAATCTGTAATCATTTGATTATCTACAAAGCTAAACGGATAGTTATGTCTAACTATAGCCCAAATTATCTTTTCACTATATTTTTCGTGATCTATTGGTGTACGTTGATTGGATGATTCTTTTTTATGTTTATTAAATTTATAGTTTCTGAGTCGATTCCGCCATGTCCATCGATAAGTTCATATATTTTAATTTTAGTTTTTCATAATCTATTATCTTAATTATTATTTCATGATAACTTCTCAAGTCTCACGTTACAAAGCTATAATTTTCTTCGTTTTGATTAACTTGCAAAGTCCTCTTGAGCCTCTTCAATAGAGGTTTCATTATTATGATCCATAATAAATGGTTAAAAAGGACCTTCTACAAAAACATGTCATTAAAGCCTTTTATGTAATAATCAAATAAAATATAAAGATAATTTTGAAGGAGTTTAACAAAGTCCAAGTGAAAAAAACAAGTTGAATTGAACGTTTGAGCTGAGAAAAATTGATAATCATTTAAGAAAGAATTATGTTTGAACAAGTTAAAACTTAATCCACTTTTAAATTATCTTACACCCAACACATAGATAATTACCACCCCTAATAACATGCTTAGCATTATATGACATTAATTAAGGACAATGATAGGTTGAAAATACCCCATATGAACACATAGTAGATAGTTGTCACAAGATGAAGACAGTACCACATAATTTATTACTTTGACAAGACACCTTTGATTCTTTCCTCTTCTTTTTAATTATATATTTTTAGAAAACAGTTAATGGAAGGTAGTATATGGATTATTGGCCATGTATTTTTTACCAAATCAATTTTTTCTTTATTTCTTTCAAAAGACTAAAGTACTTTTTATCTTGTCACCAGCGGTCTAAGTGTCAACAATTTTGATTCAGTCAAAAAAAAAACAATTAAAAAAATCATTTCATCCAATGTTGTTATAGGTTTTAGGATATTTTTAAGAGTGTTAATTGTTCTTAAAAATACGTATTTAGTGGTAATTAAGTTATTATTGTTAATTAATTAATGTTAAAGATCATTTTTCGTATAGTAATTTTAGTAAATCAATTGATTGGCTATCTGGACTTTGTATTTGTTGATAAGAGTTTGATTTACCGCCTTATAATCTTCAATCCCATTTCACTTCTCTTACTCTCTTTATAATAATAATTGATAAAAGTACACGTAAGAAATTTGAAAAGATTTTTTTAAAAAAAATTAAATGTTGGTAAATTTTAAAAACCTTACAAAATATAAGCATTTTCACTTTTGGTTCTAGGTCGGTAATATTGGTTAGTTATGCCAAATATATAACTTGTTAGCTAGGATGAAATTAAGTTCAACACCACATTAATTTATTGTGTGCTAGCTAGAAAAGATGAATTGTCATAACAATATTATTTATATACTACTGATAAAACTAAAAAAGGGAATCTTTGACTAGAAGTTATAAATTCTCGTCATAAATGAATTTATATACTTATTGCAAGTTTTAGAAGTATAAATTATGAAAATTCTTATTTATGATCTGATATTGGAAGAGATACGATGTCTCTGATTGATTGAATTTATCATTTTGTATAGTTAATTGATTATCTTAATATTTTCACATGTTTAAAATAATATACTAGTGCCTACATTTTCATGTATAATATTTATACGATTTGATTCAATTTTTACATATCTATATTAACTTAAAAACATGAACTCTTAACTTAAATGTTAAATTACTATAATATTATAAGTTGTGACTTTATTCAAAGGGTTGTGATTTCTCGATGAGTTGTGACTTCTCCAAAGAGTTGTGACTTTTCCAAATAGTTGTGACTTTCTAATTTAGGTTGTGACTTCTTCGATGAGTTGTGACTTTTCTGATAAGATGTGACTTTTTTCAAAGGGCTGTGATTTTTCGATGAGTTGTGACTTTTCCAAATAGTTGTGACTTTTTAAATAAGTTGTGACTTTTCACATAAGACACAAACACAAAAGACACTTGTTCATACTACCTTTTGTTCACTATAAATAGAGGGGTTTCCTCTCATTTTTCAACCACAATTTCTTTTTAATCTTCTACTCTTCTTCTTCTTGCATTTTAAAAAATTTCGTGTAATTTATTGTCGTTGAGTGAGTTCGAAGTTTAGTGGAATATGAGGTACCACTATTCCGATGAAGTAAATTGTTTTATCATAAGAGAGTATATTCCTTAACCTAGGGTACTTGAGGAAAATAATTCTGATGATATAATATTATTTTTTTCTTAGTATATACATTAGTATGTAATGTTCCAATATATGAAGTTAACATGATGTAGTCTAAATTCATTTATTTTGTTAACAATTTCTCTTGTAATGTAGATATATGCTTCTGAATATCTTTTTTAAAATTATTAAACATTGTCACGATTTGTTTTTGATGCTCAAGACAAAAGAATAATTTTATTTATCAATGCTACTTATGTGATTTAGATTGTCAGGTTGTTTGCTTCAAAATAATTATTACTATATAAGCATTACCCTTTTTATTTTATTGATTTACTATTTCTTAATATTTAAGTATTTTTGACGAAGAAAAGTTTATATGACTTGTAATAACTTCAGTTGAAGTTTGTATTAGTTTAAATTTTATTGTAGTCTAAATTCATTTGCTTTTGTTAACAATTTCTCTTGTGATGTAGATATATACTTCTGAATATCTTTTTCCAAATTATTCAACTTCTCAAGAGTTAGAGAATTGTCACGATTTATTTTTCTGATTGCCAAGACAAGAGAATGGCATTATTTATCAATGTTACTTATGTGATTTAGATTGTCAGGTTTGTTTGCTTACAAAATAATTATTACTATATAAGCATTACCCTTTTTATTTTATTGATTTACTATTTCTTAATATTTCAGTATTTTCAACGAATAAAAGTTCATATGACTTATAATAACGCCAGTTGAAGTGTTTATTTGTTTAATTTTTATTGTTAGTATAAATTCATATATCCCTAACTTAGGTTGTGACTTTTTTGATGAGTTGTGGTTTTTCTGACAAGTTGTGACCTTTTTCAAAGGGTTGTGATTTTTCGATGAGTTGTGACTTTTCCAAATAGTTGTGACTTTTCCAAACGGTTGTGACTTCTTGGAAAGGTCATGACTTTTCAGATAAGACACAAAAACGCTTGCTCATACTACCCTTTGTTGACTATAAATAGAGGGGTTTCCTCTCATTTTTCAATCACAATTGTTTTTAATCTTCTACTCTTCTTCTTCACCTTGCATTTTAAAAATTTTCGTGTGATTTATTGTCGTTGAGTGAGTTCGAAGTTTAGCGGAATGTGAGGTATCATATTGTGAATAAGAGATATATATGATGATCCACATTGAACATTCACAAAAGAATCTGCAATATTATTTTGTGCAAAGCTTATTACTCAAATCTTCGCTTAAATTTTTTAAATTAATAATCACGTGCAACACACGTGTCGAAAAACTAATACATATAAAAAATAGGGAGAGGTGTAGCTTAATTTAATTGTTATTATTAACTAAAAACCTAAATAGTGATCGATTCGATTAAATTATAAAACTTCGTCTCTTGGCAATTTAGCATGTTAGCTAACTAAAAGAGGAATTACCACTATTAAATTACAATACTTTGTATTCATATTCTTTGTCTCACATTAATATAGTGGGATATAGACTATTAAAGAGCTAAGTCAGGAGTAAAAGGCCTATAAATATTTTTTTTACCTTTAAAAAAAGATTCATAAATATCTACTTTCGCTTTTTTTTATCTAAAACTAGCTTCAACCTATTTTTTTTTTTGCTCAAGAATATTCCTAACCTAGCTATTCAAAATTACTTAAAAATATCCAACGTTCACCTTATGATCTAAATAACATCAATCCTTCCGCCTTTTAATCTAAAAATATCCTTAATTTTTGTTTTGGGATTCAAGAATACCCTTCTTCCCGGTCTAGAAATATCATCAACTCATATTTAATTGAATTGAGTTCTTATACTTATTAAATAATTATTTTATGTATAAATTATAAAAATATACTACTTAAGACTTTTATTAACAATATATACACATACTTTTATTTAATTACAAACGAAGTTTATAAATTACCTACATAGAAGATTAATTAATTTTTTATTTTTATTTAATTATTTAATTGCAATTTTCTTCTCTCCTCTTTTTGGGATTATGTGTCTTACTTATCTCCCCAATTAGAGTTCTTAATATAAACGTTTTGTCTTTTCAAATATTGTTTTATTTTCTTCATTTTTTATTCAATCAATGTAAAGTAAAAACTTTTTATGTTTTCAATAATTCACTTTTTTCTAAATTTTCATTGAGAGAAATTTCAGTCATTGTCCTTCTCTCTTTTGTTCATATTCATCGGTTAATCACTTGCACCACCATTTTTTTAATTTCCGCTTAAGTTCATCATTCAAGATTATATTTTCATAGTTCGGTTAAAATTTGAGGAGGAAGCCCAGAAAAAGTTCTAGGGTTAACAAATCAATTATAGTTGTTGGTTGAAGATCCAATGACAATTGTTGATGAATCAATGTAGGTATATTGTATTTATTTAATAGCTTGGTACTATAAAATGTTTGGATTCTGATTGTTGTTCTATTTTTTTTATAGTGATTGTGGTTTGAATACTTGTGCTTTCACAGAGTTTGTTTGTTGAGGAGATATGAATATTTCAACGTCAATTTTTTTAGGCTGCAGATTTTCATTGGAGATATGAAGCATTACTTTGGATCTACGAAAAGAGGAAGATTGACACTGATACTGTTAGTGAAAGTGAATCAACTGAAAGTGGCAGACAGTTGATTCGAAAAGGGAGGGATTGAAAAGAGCATGTTATGTTAAGAAAGAATTTTATAAAATATGGTTATTGAATTGTTGTTCTTTGTAAAATGTTATTATTACACTTTTGGATATCAGCTTAATTACTATTTTCAATCAGTTTTGGTGTTTATTTTGTGTTGAATTAACTCACAAATACTTTAATAGGTATTTTCCATCAGCTTTTGGTGCTTTTTTTGTATTTCGATATGTTTTGGTTCTTAGTTGTTTGTGTATGTATATATTGTCAAGTTTAATAGTTCATTGTGTGAGGTTGGTATATTATATCAACAATTCAACCATTAATATAATAGGCAGAACGGTAATGTATTTTCGATCAGTTTTGGTACCTATATTGTGTTTAATTAACTAAAAGATACTTTAATTGGCATGTTCAGTTATTCTTGATTAGTTTTAGTGTTTTTATGTATTTTGATCAGTTTAGGTTCTTAATTGTTTGTGTATATGGTTTCAAGATATTGTGTTCATTGTTGTGTCAAACCACCTCTTTTAAGTTAATTAGTTGTATAGATATCATTGTATGAGGTTGGTATATTATACCAACAATTCAGCCATTAATATACTACCGCTTACATTTTACACTAATATTACGAAGAATATTTCAGTTTGGTGCTTATATTGTAGTTAATTAACTGACAGGTACATACAATTTTGTTTATGTATATATTGTCAAAATGTGTCATTGTGATGTCAAAATATTTTGTTTAAGCTAATTAGTTGTTTTACATATTCATTATGTGAGGTTGATAAATAATAACAACAATTTAGGCATTATATATCACCAATTAATTTAAACATTAGTATCTATGTCACCAAGAAAATAACAATGTATTAAACCAATATACTATTACCAATGTTACAATAGTAATTACACCAATATTATGAACTGAGCGTTTGAACTAGCCAATCTATTTTAAATATTACATTAATATTACGTAAATCATACAAATAATAGTTTGCGCAACAACTTTTTCACAAAAAAAATAAATTATACAAACAAGTAAACACCAACGATCAATACACCAATAATATGAATTAGCCAATCAACATTAACCAATATTGTTTAAACTGCATTAACATTCATTAAAAACATCTATATTTCAACAAAAATCCAAAAGATTCAAATGTATACTTTTTTAAACAAAAAAAACACCAATGTTAATTTTGAGCCGCAAATTTGGGGCTAATTTTTTTGTTATACCCCGATGTACCACATTTATTATGAGTGACTTTACACCTTTTGAATTTTCCTTCATTGAATCTCTTGCCTGGTTGTTTTCTTGCAATTGGTGGTAACATTGTCTCTTCTATAACATGTGATGGAATATTCAAAGTGTTTTTCCAAGGCAATTGTTCAAATGAGATTGCATAAGTATATTGATAATTCTTATTACTATAATAGGTTGAACAGTAATCTTCACGATGTTGTTTCTAGTAGCAACTACATGACTACAAGAAATCTCATCATGCTGAAATCTTCCACAACTACACATTCGAGTATTTAGACATACAGTAAATCTTTTTGCACCATTTATAACTCTACGAAGATATTTTGTTGATGCGCATACCTTCATTTGAAACCATGCTAAATTAGTAATTATAAAAATTTAACATTCTATATTAATTACACCAGAAAGTAGATATATATAAACACGATAAAAGTTGCCGTTTATATATTTCAATTACACAAGAAAATACACTATCTAATATACAAATACATGAACTCAAAAACTAACACGTTAGTTGGTGTTTATACAACAAATCACATACACCATATAAAATACCAATAGATGAACCACATAAATAACAAGTTAGTTTGTGTTTACATACATCACTTACACCAGAAAAATACACTATCAATTACACCAAAATTACATCCACTGTCTATTACATCAGAAAAATAAAATATCAACCACACCAAATCACACACTATCTAATATACCAATATATGGACCAAAAAATGAATACATTAGTTGGTGTTTACATACGTCAATTACACCAGAAAATACACTATCTAATATATCAATAGATGAACCAAAAAAATAACACGTTATTTGATTATTATATACGTCATAAAATATATAAATACACCAGATCATAAACCAAAAAATAATAACGAAATTTGGTGTTGATTAACAGTCTATATACACTATCAATTGCATCAAATCAGCTACAACAAATACAATATCAATTACACCTAATCATCTACTAAAAAAGTACTCACGAAATTTTGTCATTAATACACCAATTTCGTCAATACACTAACAACAAATATAATATCAATTTTACCAATTAATACACAAAAATAAAATCACGAATTTCATTTTATAATCAATTAATACCATCACAATACACCAAAACAAATACAAACAGATTATAACAACATAACTTACGATATCAATACACAATCATATACAATTATAATTTGGGAATTGGGACCCGACTATAATTATTAACAAAGTAATTAAACCTTCTAATCACACAAATTGGTTTTGTTCAGTGACATAAAATACACCATCATATACAATATTAATAGGTTTAGATTGCAGACTAAAATTCATTCATGATTTATCACACATACCTGACGCATCCCATCGTTCGTTGTGTTGAATTAGAATCGAAACACTATTGGTATTCATAATTGTACAATCTTTCAAAATAGGGAGGTAGAGAGTTTTGTTTTGATTAAAAAATATTATTTTTTTAATTTGAGAGAATTGTGTAACCAAATTGAGTAAATCATGGAATGTAAAAGATTGGGAGAAAATCAGGGAGGTTGAGAATATCGTGACTCATTAATACCACGATTTCTGTTTTTTTATTTATTGAATTTTTAATTAATACTATTTCCTATTTTTGAAAAAAAACTATTGCTATGTTGGTGAAAATTAAAACTATTGTTATGTAGTGGTAATTAATGTACTATATTTGTATAAAAAACAATTTTTTTATTCAAATTCGGATCATTCCAAAATATTCAAAATATTTTAGAAAGATGTTTAATATATATAAATACTTCTTACATAGATTCAAACCCTCGACTTGAGGGCCGAGAGAGAATATGACAACCAGTCTAGTACTGTTCAACTAAAGATTTCTAGCACAAACCGATTAAAGAAAATAAAAAACAAAAAATTCATTTAGTTCAAATAATTACAAATTATGAATTTTTTATATGGTAAAAGTTTAATCGATATTGGAAACATAAATGTTAGATGTACAAATATAAATAGATAACAAAAGCTAATGGTATTTTAATTCTAAAGGTGGAAGGAGACATTCTTGAAATAAAAATAAAAGTTGAGGATATTTTTAGACTAAAAGGTTAAAGAAGGATATTTTTGAGACATTTCCAATAGATTTGAGGTATTTTTTTTAGCTAAAAATAAGTTGGAGATATTTAAAACCAAAGGGTGAAAATAAGATATTTATGAGGCTTTTCTCATAGTGATGGTATTTAATATTTATAGAAAATGGTCTAAAAACCTCCACAACCTATACCCGAAATCTCAACTACACACTCCAACTTCACGGGTGTCCTATTACCCCCCCTGGACTTTATATTTCTCTATTTTCTACACACCTAAGTGATGACCTGTCTTAGGAGGTGTTCTCACCTCCTCTAGGCGCGTTAGAAGGTGAATTTTGACGAAAATTTCCTCTTTCTCCAACAGTTATCTTTCCCAACCTTAAATAAACCATTGTTTCTTCTTCCCCACCATTAACCCTTGTTCCTTTATAAAACAAATTCATGATTTTCTCTCAAAAATAAGTAGGGTTTAGTTGTTTATGTTCATTTCTACTTCAAATCTTGAATTTCGGGTTGTAATTTGCTCTAATTTCTTATTTAGGTTTCTAATTTGAATTTTGATTTTTCTCAAAATTCATCAAAAATGGCAAATGAAAACTTGAATAAGCTTTGTATAGATGAATCAGACCCAATGCACTGTAGTGAGATGCAAACATGGAATTTTGCTGAATTTGCAAACTTCTTGGTCGAAATTAAATCCGGGAAAAAAAATTTGGTCTTGCCCATGCTATGGTGTATGTGTTTTTCCTTGTACTCTTGCTACACTTTATATTGAAAGATGCTAATGTACTATTTTTGGATCATTTTCAGTCTAAAAATTGCAAAATTTTTCGATGGAGGGACAAAGAAGAAGTGGATCCAAGATCAAGTTTTATCCTTCCAAGATTGGTGAACAAAATCAATGAGTTGGAGCAAGAATTATGTATTAGACAGGTTCATATTGACAACTTGAGGAACTTTAATTTGTTATTGGAGAGGAGACTCAATAAAAGGTGGAAATGGTGTATGTTCAATAGGAAGACACTTTTGTGTATTTTGATCTGTGTTGTTGTTATGTTCATCAGCAACCAATCTATTCAAAGGTAGTATTTGATTTGGATTTCTCTTTGATTTGTATTGTTGTTATGTTTAATTAGAATTGTCAATGTATGTGACAAATTTTGTATCTATGATGTTAATTGAAGCTTGTATTAATATGCAGCACTTCATCAACAACCAACAACCTAGTCATCCATTCATACTTCAACATAGACAACACAACACCATTTGTAAAACACATAACCAACACAACATTATTTCTATAGCCATATGTAAACACACCTGAATAGCCAAGACAAATTGACAGATAACTCAATTGAACCAACACAACACCATATGTAAACACACATGAATAGCCAATACAATTCGATAGACAACACAACAACACTTCATAACACAACACCATCATTCATTCATAAGGCCTCACATAAGGCAGAATTTACCTAAATAATGTCATATTCAAAAGCCCTCACATAAGGCAAAATTTACCAACAAACAAAATCCAAAATAGCATATTCAAAAGCCCTCACATAGGGAAAAATTTACCAACAAACAAAATCTAAAATAGTAGGCCCTTAATGCAGCATGTCTCGACAAACTTAAAAGTGCTTAAATACATCAACATGACTTCAATTTCCATGACATCTTTGACTGTGAAGAAGTGTTATTTCGACTTGGATTATTTGAACTACTTCCCATTGTCTTCTTTCTTTGCTTCTCTCTAAGCTCATGAAGTTTGCTTGTTGAGATTGTTGCTTTTACCATTCCATTTCAGCTTAGTTGTATTACTTGGTGTATAACCAATGTCACCAGTTACATCAGATGATCTTGTCACTTTTGCTTGTCCAGTAGAGTAGATCTTAGTACTTGGCATGCCAGGCTATAATAAAATTAGGATTATATCAATATTTAAGTTGTTTAAATAAATAAAATTAGGATTATAATTCAATATTTAAGTTGTTAAGATATATCAAAGACTCACATTCATGACTTTAAAGCCATTTGCAGCTTGGAACACACCCATTCCCATGACTCTTGGTCTTTTCTCTGGAGATGTGTTTCCCCTGCCCCTACCTCTTCCTCTTTTAGTAGTAACAACTATTGAAGATGATGCATGATAAGTAGGAGGAGCAGAAGAGGATGCATGAAAATCAGTAGGTGCAGTAGGTAGGGGAGGTGCACTAGGTGCTACTGATGATGTTTTTTTTGTCTTCCTCTTTCTCTTTTTAGTGGAGGCTCACCTTCTGATGGTGCTGATGGAGTTTTCTATACATATAAGAGAAAAAGTAAGTCATAAATTAAGAAGAAGTAAAACAAGTTCAACTATTACCTTAGGTTTGCCTCTTCCCGTGCCTGAACCTATTGGTTCTGCCCTTACTGATGCAGTAGGTGATGGTGCACTTTGTCTTGTTGATAACTCAACACCTTCTCTTTGAGGACACCCTCTCTTGTTATGGCCTCTTACATGGCATTTACTGCATGTCATTGCAAGTCCAGTCCTAGGAAGCTTCCCAGATTTCTTAGTTTCTCCAGCTTCTTTCCTTCTAGCCTTAGGTGGCCTACCAGGCATGTTTGTGATTTCTGATGGCTCAATAGTGAGGTTTGTAGAAACTGACCACAGCTCCATGTTTGTGAGTGGTTCAATAACATTGGCATAAGTCTTCAAGTAAGTTTCCTTACTGTAGCAACTGTCTATATAGTCATAAAGAGAAAACTTCTTACGGTATAATGCATCCACAGCATGTGCACATGATATGCCTCTTAACTGCCACACCCTATAACTACAAGTTATCCTAGCAATATCCACTTTGTGTTGACAAAGCCCTTCTTTCACTTTAAATCCAGCAACTCCATTAAACTCGATGGCACAATCCATAAACCTACTAATGTTCTCCTCTAAAACCTTCAGAGCCATTGGAGAGAAATTACACTTCCAAGTACTTGGGAACTCCCTTAAATTGGTTATTCTTGTCATCATCTTCACTCTTATTTATTCAAGCATAGTAATAATGGTCTTGTGTCTAGCAGCCAAGATCCATGCATTAAAACACTCAGACATGTTGTTGTCTACAGAGTCGCACTTCACTCCAGTATTGAAGTAAACCTTGCACCAATAATTAATGTTGTAGTACATTAAGTTATCCATCATTTTTTCTAGACCTAACAACTTCATCTTCTTTATATTTTTCCTTAATTGAGACTCAAATGTACTCTTAGCTATCTTCCAAAATTGTTGTCTTCTTTGAAGACCCCTCCAATCCTTAGCCCAGTTAGCTAATATGTGCCTAGCACACATTTTATGTTCACACTTAGGTAATACATTTGCAATTGCTACAAACATTCTCTGCAATAGATGATAATTAGGTCACAATTACATATACAAATTAAAAATTACAAAATAAGTTCACATGCCTTTTGCATATCTATAATTAAGGTGAGACCTTCACCATCTCCAAGTCCCAGATCATCCCTTATGCACTTGACAAACATGGTCCATGTGTTTTTGTTCTCCTTTTCAACTACTACCCAAGCAAGTGGTAGCATCTGATTGTTATGATCATTGGCCACAACAACTAACAGTTGGCATTTACAAACATTTTTAAGGAAACAACCATCTAACCTTATGCACTTCCTACAATGTATCCATGCCTTCCTTAAAGCATCAAAACAGATGTAAAAACTCTGAAATATTGATTTGCCTTCTGCATTAGGCTCACCAACTTTTACAACACAACTGGTCCCTAGATTGGTCCTCAACAATTCATCATTATAGTCAAGTATTCTTCCAAATTTCACAACATGATCACCCATTATTTCTTTCAACACTTTAGCTCTTGCTCTTTCTCACAGTAGTCTTGCCAACATAAAGTTTAACTTTTCCTAATCATCTCCTGCAACTTGAAGACTCTTATGTTTGGTTGCTCAGTTATTCTTTCTCTGAAGGCTTCAGATAAAACTTTACATTGCACAAGTAATTTCTAGTTGTCTTGTTGCAAGTATGCTTTGGATTGTAAGTTTTTATCATGAAATTATTTGTTGTCTTGTCAAGACATCCATACAAAAGCCATGGATAACCATTTTTGCATCTAACTCTAACTTTCTTTGGCTCATTCACCCACTTCTCCATCTAAACCCTCTTTTTAACTGCATATTTAGTTACTACTTGTCTAAATTCTTTCACATCTTTAAACACCATGCCCAACTGCCACACAACTTTCTTTGCAGTAGGATCATGAATGATTTTTGAGTTTTTGAACTCCTCTTTTTTGACAACTTTACCCTTCTTGATCTACCAGATTCATGTTCATTATCATCACAACACTCATCTTCATCTAACTCAAAAATATCCTCATCAAAACTTGCAAAGTAAGGCTCATCACCTCCTAGCCTTCCTTCATGACTTACTTTACCTATTTCAATTTCATCAAAACCTAGATCTGGTCCAACTTCACCTACTGGTACCTCTTCATCGTCAGCTAGTACTCTTTCCCTTCTTTTTCTCCTTTGAAAACTTCTCTTTTCAGCCCTCAACTCCCTAACTTCCTCATGTACATCACTACCATACTCTTCCTCATCATCATCTTCAACTAATTCAGCCTCAACACTATCCTCAGTTGAATTATCAGAACCCTCTATTTCTTCTTCTGAGAAATCAGGTCCAGTAGGACCAACATCTATATCATCATCTCCTACACCATCTGCAGTAGTAGTATTGAAAGGAGGTGTGGTAGTGAAAGGAGGTGAGGTTGAAAAAGTAGCAATAAGGTCCATACTGTTTAAATGGTCTTCACCTACCCCAAAGTTAAAATTTTCACTCTCACTAGGCCTTGTATTAAAAGATGAACCAGATTCTCCCATATCCACATAACTACCATTTTCTATTAACATGGGCCCTACAATTGCCTCATCAACCAAATGCCTAACAACTACCTCCACTACATCCCCATCTTTCAAGAACACATCATGTCTAAAATATCCTTATCATTATCAACATCTACCAAAATGCCATTGTTAGGTGCTTTAATATTGAAGGTGCAAGTTGTACTATATCGCAATTCTCTAATATAGTCTTTCAACTCAAAATATGACATTTTTATCTACATCAACATTCAAAAATTCTGTAACTTTTCCACCATTATATATTGGTTCCCCACTACTTAAATCTAACACCCCACCATGGTTCCACCTTAGAGTAATCAAAGTAAACCCATACATCTCTTACCTGAAGGCAATAAAAAAAATAGAATAGTAATTATAGACATACTCTAACCTGAGGGCAATCCAAAAAATAGAATAGTACTTAAAAACGTAGTATCATTGTAGCAATATGAACATAATACTAAGACGAACATAATACAAAATTACGCGACTTAGACGAGAAAGGGAAAAACCTAATTTCATGAAAATGTAGTATAATATGGTGTAAATGAACACATGTAAGTATAATCGTAAGCCACACATAAGATTTCACACAATGTTGCTCTTAATTTCACGAATCAACAGAAACCCTAAGGGATAAAGCACAAATTCGAAATAAGGGATAAAGAACTAACACTTTACTAAATCAGTTGATAAACTACGAAATCAAGTTCAAAATACACAGCAAAATCCTTTGATCATCAACAGAAATGCATATGCAAATGGTGAAGGAGATGAAAAGGAGAAAGGATATTTTTTTTGGGTCTTTTACGTTTTACGAGGGAAATGGGAAAAAAAAACAGCTATTGGGAGTTGAAGAGGTGAGAGACCCGGACTATTTGTTTGGTTTATGTGTTGAGGTCAGCGTAAAATAGAGAAATATGAAGTTCAGGGGGGTAATAGGATACCCGTGAAGTTGGAGTGTGTAGTTGAGATTTCGGGTATAGGTTCCCGGACTATTTGTTTGGTTTATGTGTTGAGGTCAGCGTAAAATAGAGAAATATGAAGTTCAGGGGGGTAATAGGACACCCGTGAAGTTGGAGTGTGTAGTTGGAATTTCGGGTATAGGTTTGGGAGGGGGGAGGGGGGGATTTAGACCATTTTCTCTAATATTTATGAGCCTTTTCCCTTTTATTTTTTTCTTGGGTTAAATTCCCTTCTATCAATTAAGGCTTAGACAAAGAGCAAAACAATCACCTATGTATTTACGTATTTAAATCAAAAACCTCGTGATTCTCCATTTACTTTATTAACCATCAGACTTCACATTTAAATAAATATTTAAATGCGCGCACTCAATAAATCGTATCAAGTTTAAAATTGTGCCTAAAAAATAAGAAAGAAATCTTGCAAAATCCAGTTAACTAATAATTTAATTGTATGAGAATAATTCCTTGTAAGAATAATATACGGTCAAAAAAACCTATACGTAGTCAACTACAAGTATTTAAATACATATAATATATATATCCCTCATACGAGTCAGCATTCATACCATTTTTCTCCCTTGGTTGAATACTGCAATTTTTATTTGTATATTCTCTTAAAAGAGAAAAAAAAAATGTGTGTGAATAGAACCCTTATTTTAATTTATTAAAATATGAGTAGTTTAATCTATTTTCCATCTTTTATTTGGATTGACTAAAAAGTTGGTCAAATATACTAGTATTATTTTTAGTTTTTGAAAGTGTTTGACAAGGTTACAAATAACTTAAAATAAGTTTAAAATGACTTTAAAAGTTAAAAACCAAAAGTTAATCTCGCCTACTTTTTATTTTTTTTAAACTTAAAAATCATTTAAATTTGATTTTTTATTTTTGATACAAAAGTTATTTATTTTTTTAAATCAATCCAAACGGAATCCCTAGGTCTTCTAATTGTCAGTCAATATACGTTGGCTTGGAACAGGATTTTGTGGGCTTTAATTGGTAGATGACTAGATCCCACGGCTACTATTAATTATTTTTTTAAGATACAGGCTGATCTGGGGGAATAAATAATGGTATTTCCAGTCTTATTAGGGCACAAATTAATATAGATTTTCAAAAGTGTGACCTTTTTCAAATATAGATTGTAAAAAATGGGATTTCATCTAATATTAAAAGAAATTATCAACCAAGATAAAAAAAAATACTTTAGATATGTTTTTGAAAAGAAACCATACGACGAAGGATAACATTTTGAACCATAACGAGATAACATATTCAATATAGTCTCAATGGTAGAATTAACTAATAATTACCAAGTTGATCAAAGCACATTATTCCAGAGTCAAAGAAACCTGCATATATATTAGAGAGAGAAAAATAAATTAAATTTGTTCTCATACTATTCAAAATTGAGCAATTTTTGCTTTTGTTAAATTTGTTTTTGTCTAATATTGTTCTTTTTCTTTCTGTAAGAAAGAGTCTTTTTTTTTTTGCCCTATCCTAATGAAGCACCAATTGATTGATTTAGACATTTTTCTCGAAAATTTTGGACACATCCAACTGATTAATTAATGTGTGAATGAGACCAATATTGTAATGAATGACAAAATTGAACAATTTCAAATATTACGATGCAAATTTAAACTTCTCTCCTATATATTATGACTATGACTAAATAATTATATTGAATTGTACACATATATAACCTAATTAAAAATAGGAAAACTATACATAATTCACTACCATAAAACATTATGTATGTTATCACTAATTAAGAATTTTCTATGTATCTTACACTTAGATTCATGTATTTGCTGCCAGATACAATAAAATAGGGAGAGAGGCAAGCAAAATTGGGGAGGGAGTCTAGCGAAATTCGTATGTATCCCAGATACATGTGAACCACACTAGATACACACTAGATACATGTGTATGTATCTGGAGTGATGATTCACATGTATCTGCGATACCATATACATAGGAGAGAGTGGCAAGCGAGATGGAAGAGAGGCGAGCGAGATTGTTTTGTATCCTAGATACATGCGAATCCACTTGGATACAATGTATTTAGAACAAATTACATTTGACTCCATGTATCCGGGATACATGTATCTGGATGTATCTAGACACTCCAAAATCTGGTTAGATACGTAATATTGCAAACTAGGTGTATTGCAAATTGAGAATATAGTGAAAGTAAACATCATTTGAACATTTCTTATGTAGAGTAAGCAACAAATTAATAATGTCACATGTTCTTTGATAAATAATAATAGCAAATCATCTGCATAAAATACATAAGTAATGCACATGACTTCAGAACATTGGAGATGAAACTTGAATTCCATGACTATGGCAAATAGGAATGTACACATATATATTATATATAGCTAGGATCTCCTTGTTTTAGCAGCATCAAAAGGCTTTAGTGGGTTTACCTTTGACAATTATTGAATAGTTTATACTACTTTTTTGTCCAAATTTATATGACTCGGTTTCTTTTTTTAGTCAATTTATAAAAGAATTACAAATTTCTTTATTTAGTAATCATTTAATTTTAAATGTATATTTTACTCTTAATGAAATGATATGTAACCACACAAACATTTAAGACGTATTTTAGATCACAAATTTCAAAAGTCAGTCTTTCTTTCTTAAACTCAATGTCAAGTTAAATTACAATCACATAAATTAGAAACGAATCCATGTTTTCCATTTGATAATACCAAATCAAGTTATTAAGAGAGTCAAAGAAATCTGCATATATAATGAGTAAATAATTATATTGAGCAGTAGTTATCTCCCTGATTATATGCTAATAATAACAATGAAAGGTAGTACTTACATCATTAAAATAGGCTGAAAATAGTAGTCTACATATAGTAGTTTGATAAAGTCAAATAAGTTTTTTATTTTTTTATAAAAAATAATTCCTTCCTAAGAGCTTCCACCTTTTTGTTATCTTGATGACTTGGAACTTACAATCTTCAAATTGGAAGTGAGATGTGCTTACTCTGCGAGCAACACCTTCTTGTCATAAAGTCAAATAAGTACATCTGTATCATTTTATGTGGCATCATTTTTTTTAAATGGGCTCCAAAAAAGATGTCACCTTTCTATAGTTAGAAACAGTTTACCTTTAAAATTCCTCTTTAACCTTTAATGAAATGATTTATAATCACACAAATATCTGGGAATTGTTTTAGCCTACAAGATTAAAAAATGTTCCTTTTTATTTTAAATATCGTGTCAAGTTAAATGGTGCACATAAAATAAGATGGGAGAGATTTTTTATTTTTTTTTAAGAAACGAGAATATTTTATTGATAAACTAATATGAGTACAATTATGTTCCTCCCTTAATTCTACTCTTTTAAGATTTATCCATGATCAGAAGGTCATTAGTGACATATTTCTCGAATATGATAATTTAAATTTAATCTTTTTATGAATATTTTATGAATTTGTGAAATATTTGAGATAAAAGAGAAAATTAATTTGTGTAATTGCATAAGTGGGTCGTGAGTCCTCCGTGGTTCGTAATTTTCTCACGCGGCAATTAAGTCAAAGTCGTCCACCTCATTATGTCCCACGAACACTTGAACAATACTATTATAAAAATTGTCTATTCGCTTTGTTATTTCCTCCAATTTTAATTTTGATTGCAATTAATTGCCTAGAAAGCATTTATTGCACAAAGCTACATTATTTCACTCTCATAATTGTACGTACCTTGATATATTTATAGATATAGATATCTTGAGGAACAAGTTTTGAGTGTTTTTTCTTTTAGATCAGACGACGACGACGAAAGATGGCGGGTGGTGGTGGTGGAAGATCGTTGGAGCAAACGCCGACGTGGGCGGTTGCCGTTGTTTGTTTTGTGTTAGTTGCAATATCTATTGTCATTGAACATATTATCCACCTTATTGGAAAGGTAACAATATTTTATAACATATATAAAAAAAATTATAACATAATTAAACCTTTAACACTTGTTGTTTTAATTGATTGCAGTGGTTGAAGTCTAAAAATAAAAGTGCCTTGTATGAATCACTTGAAAAGATCAAAGCAGGTTATACATGTTTCTTAAACTTTAGCCCATACTGATTCTGCCTGTAATCGGAAGAAATTACCAAACTAACAATAAGATTTTATTTGTTTACAGAGCTTATGCTGCTGGGATTCATATCATTGCTGTTAACAGTAGGACAAAGTCCAATTTCGAACATATGTGTATCAGAAAAAATAGGAAATTCATGGCATCCATGTAGTAAGGAAGAAGAAGATAATATAATTTCAGAAGATTCGTCGTCTGAGCAACACCGTCGGAGACTTCTTATGGAGGCCGCCGGTGGTGGCGTTCGACGAATATTGGCTGGTGGTGGTGGAGATGACAAATGCGCAGCCAAGGCATGACTTTAATTTTCATTATTAATTCTAGTTATCAATTTTGAACAATTTTTTTGAAACATATGAGACTTTCCTCGAAAGTTCCTTTATAAAAGGGTCTAAAAGAATGATCTAGTTTCTTTTTAAGTCTGTTTAAAAAAGAATGATCTATTTCTTTTTTTTTGTTACACTTTAATTTCAACTTTCCATATGGCATGTTTAAAGCTCTAAGATTAAATGGCATTTTGGTATATTTGACATAACTTTAATTTAAAACCACATGATTGAAAAAATAGTTATTTAAACACTTAATTATAAATTAATTTTCTATGATAGAAATAGTAGGATTTTTTCTTAACTTATTTGTTTTAAAAAATATTTTTGCAGGGAAAAGTACCATTTGTGTCTGCTGATGGAATTCATCAATTACACATTTTCATCTTTGTGCTGGCTGTTTTTCATGTCCTCTATTGTATTACAACTTTGGCTTTGGGAAGAGCTAAGGTAATTTTTTTCCACTTTTTTCTATTTTAATGACAATTTTTTTCCGTATACACTTTTTCTTTTTGATGACAATTGAGAGGTTGTAAGCATTCTTAGTCACAGCTGAAAAAAGGTCAATTAGTAAGGCAAGACAATACGTCAGTTTGGCTCTTTGCGGAATATAGCTTACTCAAAAATATCTAATTATGAATAAAAGTACAACTTCTATTTTGTTTCTTTTTTCATATATATAATTTTTTGTTGGGTATTTTCAGATGAGAAGTTGGAAGTCATGGGAAAATGAAACCAAAACAGCTGAATACGAATTTTCTCACGGTAAAAAAAATTCAAATTTACATCATTTTTTAACGTTCATTTTGAATATAGTGAATATTTATGTTTAATAAATAATCAGTTACGTATATATATATATTTGAAAAAGTAAAATATTCTAGAAGAAGTAATTAATTGATTATGATGTTATATACGTGGCAGATCCTGAGAGGTTTCGATTTACAAGAGAAACATCATTTGGAAGAAGGCACTTGAGCTTTTGGACCAAAAATCCTATCCTACTTTGGATTGTAAGCATATACTCTTTCCGTCCACTTTTATTTGTCACATTTTTCAAAAGTCAATTTGACTAATTTTTAAAGTTAAATTAAATTACATTAATTTGATATTTTAAATAAAAAATTTAGATATTCAAAAACTCTACAAAAAGTACTACAAATTACAATTTTTTGCATATCAATATGATGAAAAAATATATTGTAGAATATTAGTCAAAGTTCTTATAATTTGACTCTAAAAAAACAAAATCATGACAATTAAAAATGAATGGATGTAATACTAATTTAAATCTCCATAACTTTTCCTTTTCCTATTTTTTTTTCAAAAAAAGTTTCACCGTTTATATACACGGACAATATAAATCTTAAAAGGAAAGTCCTTTCATTTTAATTTATCATGTACTTTTGCTTCCCCATAGTCTATATGTCTAAATATTTTAAAGCTAAATTGTGTTACATTAACTTAATATTTTTAAATTAAAACTAAAATATTAAAAATTTAAAAATAATATAAATTATAATTATTCTCATATCAAGATAATGAAAAATATATATTTTATAATATTGATCAAAATATATATAATTTGAATACATAAAAAAATGACAGAGTATAATATAAATTAAGGTAGAAGAGAAATAATTACTTAAATTATCATAATAAGTGAAGTGAGTATATTATGAAGACATCAAACATGTTATAATCAATTAAATTATACTAATAATGCAAATTAGTGGAATGAATAAACAAAAAATCAAGAACGAACCTTCACGTATATTAGAAAAGGTCAACGAAATGGTTTAGATTATTCTAATTGATATGATTATTATACTAGTGGAGATTACTATTTTCACATAGGCACATGCATTACATTAGGTAGTATTTGGATCAAGCAAATATTAGTTTACGAGATTTATGAATTTCTCTACACTGAAAGTGAATTTTTAGTAATCATAACTCGTGTTATAGATTATCAAAAAATTTCACAAAATAAATTTCTTTTATTCACAACCTAAATATATTTGGACGACGCAAATCGTTTTCTTTTTCCTTTTGGACAGCTAATCCTAGTTGTTTATTATGGTGAGAAAATTCTCTTTTTTTTCCTACCATATTCATAATCATACACGATTGATTATGATTAAGAAAAAAACAAGCTAATATATAGACTAAGGGACTAATTATTTCCAATAATACACAATATTATACTGTTCACGTTAATTCTAGAATGGACATACAACATGCTAGAAGGTTGCTTTAATTTTGCAAAACAGAATATCAATAATGGAATTTTTTATTATCTCAATCATTCCCTTTTTAGCATGTGTACTAAGTAATCTAATATTTTGTTACAACAATTTTAATATAAGATCGTTCAATGGTGAATATAACTAACTTTTTCAACAAGCAATTTAGTTTGACTTTTGACTTCAAAATAACAATACTTATGTATGGTGTAACATTTTTTCTTTGATTGAATTTTTTTCATTCATAAATAAATAACGATCTGAAAATTATTATACCACAATTATTATCTCTTTGTTTATTATTTTCTAATAATTTTAGCTTGGCTAATTTTGCAGGTTTGTTTCTTTAGGCAATTTGTAAGATCTGTCCCAAAAGTTGACTACTTAACACTTAGGCATGGATTTATTACGGTAATAATTAATTTCACCCATGAACAAAACAAAAAAAAAAAAACTAAACTCAGTATGCATTTAACTATTTTTTATTATGATTATGAAAATACAATTTTTTAAAACTTGTTTTTTTTTAAAATTTGTAATATTACTAATTTACTATTAAATGATGTCAGGCACATTTAGCACCTCAGAGCCACCAAAAATTTGATTTCCGGAAGTACATTAAACGGTCACTTGAAGAAGATTTTAAAGTGGTCGTAGGAATCAGGTTATTTAATAATTTCATTTTTTGTAATTTTTTAAATATAAATTATAATTATATTTTATGCTAATCTTTTTATTATTTCTTGAATGTTTTTTTCAGTCCCCCAATATGGTTCCTCGCCGTGCTCTTCTTACTCTTCAATACTCATGGTAAATACAAACTACTTCACAATATTACTACATAAAAATAAAAATGATCTTTATCAAAAATTAATTAACAATAATAGTTTAATTACTATTAAATATGATATTTTAGAGGCAATTAACTGTCTTTGTAAATGTCTCTGAATCCTATTGCGAAATTGGATTCAATGACAATTAACTAATGTCGATAAAGACGGTAACACTCTTTGTTAATTAGTGTGCATATTTATTGCCACCAAAAAATATTCTTGTTATAGTGTATATATACAATCAGGAGCTTGATTTAGAAGTCCATTTATGTGTTCGGTGGGTAATTCAAATTCTTCATTTTTATTAAGAAATTTATTAAATATATGAAAAATAATAATTTAGAACTCAGTTACTATCACCAACGTTGCTATTTCAAAATTCAGAGCTCATAAAATTCAAATTCTAACTTCGCCACCGTATACTATATACCTTCATTGTTTTATAAAGTTCCATAATATTTATCGGGGTGTTGTTTAAAAAAATTGAGATATTTATGTACCGTCAAATCACAAATGTCAATACATAGAAATTAAACTCATTAAATAAAACCTAAAACCTTTACTTTGATTAAGGAGTGACATTGTATATCATTTCGTAGCAATAATGTTTGAACTAAACTCATTAAATAAAACTTAACACTTTTACTTTTGATTAAGTAGTGACATTATATATCATTTCGTAGCAATAATGTTTGACTAACACATGGTTTTATTATTAATTTTTGGGCAGGCTGGTATTCCTATCTCTGGCTACCATTCATCCCCTTGATTGTAAGTAGTAGTTCACAAGTTTACATCTTTCATTTGACATTATGTGGATGTCTCATTATCGTTTTTTCACATCATATATCAATTCAAAGCTTATATATATATATAACACATCATATTTCATTTACAAAAAAGGCTTAAATGGTGCATATAGTTGAAAGGTAGAGTAATAATCAATTCGTTTGGTAGAGTATATTAGCAAAAATAATATATGTATTAGCCTTGTGTATATTTATAGTTATTTTTTAGAGGTAAATTAAAAAAAAGGTATGGATGCAGGCGATGAGTGGCGTAGCCACAGCCACCCAAGGGTGTCCACGTCGAAAAATTATGTTGTATATATATGTCAAATTCTACATTTAAAAGATATATATTTAAAATTGGGCATCCTTGACAAAATTTATGCCTTTGATGCAGTGGTAATAATGAATATCCATTTGGTTGAAGGAGTTTTGGGCTTGAACCCCAAATAGTACAATATTTTTTTATTCTTGAACACCCTCAATAAAATTTCTCAATCCACCACTGCAGGTGATATTGTTAGTAGGGACAAAGCTACAAGTGATAATTACAAAAATGGGTCTAAGGATTCATGAAAGAGGAGAAGTAGTAAAAGGGGTACCTGTGGTTCAGCCAGGGGATCACCTTTTTTGGTTCAACCGTCCTCGTCTCATTCTTTATCTCATTAACTTTGTCCTCTTTCAGGTAATAATTGAAATTAACTATGAACTTCGTCGTTCATCTAATTTAAATGATCGTACCTAAGATAATCATTTTTCTTTTTTTGAATAAATGCAGAATGCTTTTCAGTTGGCCTTCTTTGCTTGGACTTGGGTAAGCACTCCACTTGTATTAATTTTTTATACCAAAATAAACGTTAAACAACTTTGGTCTTGTTTAACCATAAAAATGTGTCGATTAAAATGTTTGTATTTTAATTCTAGAGATCGGAAAATTATTTCGAGACTTGCACTGATTAATATTTTTTTCTTTTGGGAAATACCAGTATGAATTTGGGTTGAAATCTTGTTACCATGACCATACAGAGGATATTGTCATCAGAATAACTATGGGGTAAGAATTGTTACTTTGTAATTAATACTCTTTATTTTTCTTTGATGTTTGGCTATATTTTTTTTATTTCTTATCTTCCTTCAATTCATCATATATGTTGCTTAGACTATTCAAAAATGTTGACGTATACATGTCGACAGGGGCAGACCCACATAGAGTCCGCCGGGTGCTCAAGCACCCATTAACCTCGTTTTGAAATATATATACATCTATGTAGAAATTAAGAGGTATTTGTATAAAATTAACATAAAACATCCAATGAACAACTGATCTAACTGGTCCATTGGCTCTTGGGTGGGTGCTTAAGACTCTTTTAGTGTTATTGAGCCCGAGTTTGAATCTCATTGTTAACATGTCTTTTTTATATTTTTCAAGTCCGCCACTTTCAGAGCACCCACAACCTTCGAATACTACATCCGCTACTGCATGTCGATCCTCCAAAAATGTACAATTTTTGAATGATTCTACATGCACCTAGTGACATTATATTTTTGAAGAGTCTGAGCAATGTAACAATTTGTAACACTAACATATTGTAACGTTGTTATTATGAACAGGGTTCTCATTCAGATTCTGTGTAGTTATGTCACTCTTCCTCTTTATGCCCTTGTAACACAGGTAATAATTAAATTGTACTTATATAATTACTCATAGTTATCTTTTAGATGATTTGATGAGCGTATAAAATTAAACGGCAATGCTCAAATGTTGTGTATATATTACAGATGGGTTCAAACATGAAATCAACCATTTTCAATGAAAGAGTAGCAACAGCATTGAAGAATTGGCACCACACAGCAAAGAAACATGTAAAGGATCAAAGCAAGCATTCTAATCCAGTGACACCAATGTCAAGTAGACCAGGGACACCTTCTCATCATGGCATGTCACCCGTGCATTTATTGCGCGGACACTATAGGAGTGATATGGGCAGTCTTCAAAACTCACCTCGTAGATCAAACTACGATGTTGATCATTGGGACAACGAGGGCTCACCTTCACCCTCCCGATTTTACCAGGAGGCTGCTGATGGCTCGTTGCACCAAATTCAACTTGGTCAGTTGGACCATGAATCGCAAGAAGTTATCGGGCCTAATTCGTCACAAGTGGCTCCTCTACCACATGAGGGCCACGACCAACATGAGATCACTATTGCTGGATCAAGAGATTTTTCCTTTGAGAAAAGAACAACTAGTATATAGATATTATTTAATTAACAAGGGGCACATTATATTCTAGATTATTTTTATTAATTTATACTTGATTTCAGAGAAATGACGATTGTAAATTTGAGCCTAATTGCAACAATGGATCTCTGTAATTATGAGATGGAAAACTTGATCTGAAAATTCTACTAAATGCGAAAAAGATATTTAATTTTTCCATTTTCAATTGTGGTCAAGATGATAATAAAATTGCAGGAGTGCCAAAATGTTAGAGCGGATTAAAATTGGTTGAGTTGTAATGTATTTTCCAAATCTTCATGCTAATCCCCAACGGCCCCACTGTTTTATCCTCACTAGTTTCTGAGAACGTGATATCTAATTTTTTTTAGTTAAAATTTGTATCATAAAATAGTAAATCAAAAATATAAAAGTTATATAACTTAAAGAGAATATTTGTCGTTATCAAAATATTAAAGAAGTTGATCAATTATAGTACTAATAGATAGGCAACATAACCTAATAGCATCTTGTGGACCGTGCTTTAATCCTCAAGTAGTACTACGTGGTCTCCTTATATAATTATTCCAAGTTTCCAATAAAACATGACTCTTGCTTTCCTTTCATAATGCCAACAATATATGGGTCTCTTACTCTCCTCTCGCATACGATTTCAAACGTATAATTATATCTCATTGTTTCTATTAAATGTCAATAATAATTGTAGAAAATTAATTTAGAGCTAAACATAATTATCTTCTTCCTTCTATCTTCTTCAACATTACAAAGGAGGTTATGTTTACATTAAAAACACTTAATTTTCAATTAATGTTAGGAAGTTGAATCATATAAATTTAAAGTCAAGGAGAAGGTGCTCGTGCACGAGGAATTGACAGAGACATACCACTACTATATACAATTGGCAACATATAGCCCAATATTAATTAGCAATTAATAGTCCAAAAAAGAAGAAGCACGTAATAGCCTAAAAGAAATATAACGACTTTTTATAGTTTTTTTTTTAACCATGTGCAACCAACCGGCATTAATTAAGGAGATGTGGGATTATTTTTTCTTCATTATTTTTAACTCCTATAATTAAGGAAGTTAGCTTTTCAGTTTCTTTAAATTCTCAAACTCAACTTTATCATCACTCTATTTTTTTTAAAAATATATTAAACACAGTTTACAACAACATAAATATATATTTGATTGTAATTTTATAATTTATTTTTTTACCAACCGATAGTAATTAGTTTATTAAAAAATGGTTGCGTACTTTTAAGAAATGAAAAAAAATATATTATTAATTAACCCATTAAAAAAGGTTATATCAACTTTTAAGGAAGGATTTTTAAAATTCTTTAATTAACTTATCAAAAGACCGCGACTACTTTTAAGGTAAAAAAATATATTATTAGTGCTCAACTAATGTGTATTAATTATCAAATAATTGACAATAATTAATCAAATAATATAAGAAGCAATGTTTTTTATTAGAAACTGTAATAGCACGTATGCAAAAATTATACAAAACTTATAATGTATACATAAAATATTACCAACAATTATAGGTTATAACTATAATGAATACAAGAATGAAATTAATATGATAAATGTACAAATTAAATTTTATTCATAAATTGTACATGTGATTTTTGTTATGTATATGGTAACTGCACTATGTATACATTGGTTCGTATACAACTATATATTCATTAGTCTGTATTCACCTAATAAATTTGTACACATTTATTCAAATTGAGATTGACATTTATTGGCATACATTGGTTTGTATTCATCAAAATCAACATTCTAATTTTTTATGAAGATCTTATGAGAACATTTATTACCCATGAAATTGAAAACAAAAATTACAAATGCTATAACCTGAATTTTTGCCAAAAAAAGTTTAAAATTTTTAATTTCACAAATCACACAATTTCAAAATTAAGTGGGAAAAAACACTACATAATTATATATTAAAAGAAGATTTTGGGAGGACCAATGGATAAACATACATCTGATTTGCATAAACAAAGTAAATTAAGGAGAATAAGAAAAAATTTAGAAGAGCAACAAATATAAATATGAAAAAGATTTTAGAATGAAGATAAAAAAAAAGAATTAATAACCTAAATTTTCGCAAATTTTTTTTTGAAAAAACTTCAATTCCACAAATCATGAAATTCAACAATTAATTGGACAAGAACAAAATTATATATAAAAGAAGATAATTAGAAGTATCCATGAATAAACATATTGTTATATCTGATTTTCATAAACAAAGGGAATTAAGGAGAAGAATAGAAAATTTGGGAGAGAAACAAATATACGTTTAAAAAGAAGTCTAGAAAGAAAATAAAGGAGACAAAAAAGAGAAGAATTCTATTTTAAAATGGTTGACAAACAAAAAGTAGAGATAAAAAAGGGAATAATAAAACAATAAATTTTACCTTTTCAAGAAAAAAAAAGGAGCAATCAAATGTGTTTAGAGAAAAATATGGGGAACAAAATTAACTGCAGCAAAGATGCAAAGAAAAGACTCGCAAGTGTGAAAATTTTCTTTGTATTGATGCTTAGCAAAACAGTTTGTTACAAAGTTTTAAATAGATGAAAAATAATAAACGAAACAACACCTTTAATCTCCTAGAAAATCTGAAGCTAAAAACTGACTCCACTATTCCTAATTCCTAAAGACTAGGAAACTACTTATTTGACTCCTAAACAAATGCAACAACTAAACGATACTCCATAAACCTAACTGCCAACATTCCCTCTCTTAAACTGACATATCCTTCAGTTTAATTTGCAAACACCGAGCTGATCACGTAGCTTTAGGAATGACACTGACTTCAGGGGCTTTGTGAACATGTCTGCGACCCTGCTCTTCACTTCTGCAGTAAATAAGGATAATCTTTGCATCCTTAGTTAGATGAAGTGATACTTCACATCTATATGCTTACTTCGTCCATGTTCAACTAGATTCTTTGAAAGGTTAATAGCCAAAGTATTGTCACAATAAATTCGCGTTGGTCTTTGCTTAAAATGAAGTTCTTCAAGAATATTCCTCATCCAAATAGCTTGACAAGCACATGACGTTGCAGCAACATACTCTACCTCGGTAGTTGACAAAGTAACAATAGGTTGTTTCTTTGAAGACCAAGAAACAACTCCAGACCCCAGCATGAAAACATATCCCGATGTACTTTTCATGTCTTCAAGATTTCCAGCGTAGTCGCTATCAGTGTAACCAACCAAATATCCAGCTGCTTTCTTTTTATAAAAAAATCTGAAATCACTAGTACCATTCAAGTACCGCAAGATTCTCTTGGCAGCTTGTAAATACATCTCTTTTGGACATTCCATGAACCTGCTAATGAGACTTACAACGGGCATAATATCAGGCCTTGTTGCTGTCAAGTACATCAAGCTTCCAACAATTTTCTTGTATAAAGTGTTGTCCACTTTTCTCCCTTCAGGTTCTTTGACGAGATTCAGACCCTTCTTCATTGGTGTGCTTACAGTGTTGCTATTTTTCATCTGGAATCTATCCAGAATATCTTGCACATATTTCTTTTGAGAAACAAAAATACCATCAGCAGATTGATTCACTTCTAGACCAAGAAAATAATGCATCATACCTGTTGTGTCGTAATTTGACTATTTCTAGAAAAATCACTTTTTGAAATGTTCTAAGTATAAAACAATTTCGGAAATACTTAGAAAGAGTCGCCACTTAATTTTTTAAAGAAATTAAGAAAACTTATAATTTTCAAAGATTTAAACAGAAAAAATCATTTGAAAATACCAAAGAGGGTTCGGGGTTCAATTTACACTTCGAGAAGGGTTTAAGTATTCGAAGTGTCCGCTAACATGCGGTTGACCTGCGACTTGACTAAAATGTATTTGACTATTTTTTAGGAAAATAATGATTTAAAATAATTAACTTACAATATTTGAAAAATGATTAAATAAATGACGCATTTTTTTGTTTTATTTTTTAGAGGAAGGGATCCAAAATGATACATTTGACTCAAAATACAAGATTAGAATATTAATAGAATTAGATTAATTAGAATTTATTTAATTCATTTTTTTGAAATAATAATTTAAACCAATTTAATAAATTAAAGCATCAAAATCATTTCTTATTGAATGACTAAACCTTTTGAGAAAATGACTAAGTAAGTATTTATAATAATAATTTACATTACTAGATTAACTTTGAGAAAGTAGTTAAACAAGGAGCAATTTTTATTTTTTAAGCAAATGGGACCTTAATTGAAATATTTGAATTAGAGAAAGTAATTAGAAATTTATCGAAAACTAAATTAGTTGTTTTTTATTTGAGTCATTTTTCGGTTTATGGAAAAAACTATTTTAAACTAATAAAATAATAAAATAAAATAAAAAGTTTTGACTAAAGATTACAAATGAAAATACAAGAGTTGATAAAATGAGATTTGTTAGAAATAAAACAACACAGAGAAATAGTTCATCTTTTGGGGAATTCGATTAAGTTGATTTACAATTATAAAGTTAGAGTTAAACAACCAAACAATAAATAATCATAATTAAATAATTAAAGGTAAATGAGAAATGAATTTGGGCCCCCTTTTTGGGCCAATTTTGCTGAAAATTTTGGCCTTTAAACCAATCCCGTTTTGCATATACACCGGTTGTATATCAGTGTATATCGGTCGTTTCTTAGCCCTTTTTCCTGTATATCAATCCATATACTGGCTATATACAGTTTGCTTGGACGCCTCCAACCTGTATCTCGTTTTTTTTGGCCATATATTTGTTATACTGAACCTGTATATCAGCATATAATGCTGTATACAGCATGTATACAGCCCACTTTTTTGGGCTTTTTGAGACCTCCAACCAGTCCTTAACCCCTGTAAAAATTCGCTTAAGGCTGACTCGATGGAGAGAGATTGAGCCTCTATGGCTCATCTCGAGAATGCAAGAGAGAAAAAGTCTCCCACGAACTCGGGAGAGGTTCATACAACAAAAGAGGGAAGGCAAAATTAGCATATGAATAAGATAAAACAAATGCGACATAACTCAATTGAAGCGAAAGCTATTTAAGAAATTCGAAACTAAGATGCAACCCATCCCAACCATTAGACCAAAAGAAACAGATGAATTTTTAGAAAAAAGACAAAAATGAACTAACTTAACAATGACAAGAGTTGACAAGCCAACTTTGATACTAAGCCATAACAAAGACATGTATGAAATGCTACTGGAAACATATTAGATAACACATTTTTTACCTACAAACTAATATGCTAAAATTGACCAAAGCTTATGGATTACTTAAACTCACGTGATAGGTAACAATAAATTATCATATTGGAAACACAAGCTAAATGCTTAAGATTAAAAACAGTGATGTGAAATGAGAACTTATTACAAAAATCACGTACACAACTTTAGTGAGCATGGTTCAATCCTACAGTTTCAACATATTGCTCTCCATTCATATGTAATCCAAGAGATAAATAAGGGACTTATCAGAAGATAAACACTCAAAAATACCCATTATCGCAAGACGTTAAAGATTAACACAGCATAGCAAGAAACTGCGGAAATCTGGCTGGTTTTGATTCGTCTAGTGTCTAAATAAATTGATCGTTCAAAGCTATATTCCATTCACTAATCAAAAGACCGTCTCAGTCCGACACGAAGGAAACATGAAAATAAGAGGGCGAAGCAAGCGGACATGGATGAAGAGGTTCGGCCATTCTAACATTTTAAAAGACTGCCATGGAGGGAAACTAAGTAATATTTTGGTGAGAATGCAAATCGAATTGCAGTAAATCAACATCAAATAGAAAATACAATACACTTGATACTCAAATCACATAAAGAGGTGTAACAAACCACTAATCAATACTTGAAATCTTGAAGAGAATTACTACTCCAACAGTGACAAAAATAGCATACAAATTATTCGAAAACAGAGAACGAGAAGTAGGAACAAGAATATCACCTTTCTCGGAGCAGCGATACTAGGACGACGGGCTTGAGAGGGCAGCGATCCTTCCACCACAAAAGCTAAATACGAATAGATAACCAAGAAGATTCGAGCGGGGACCTTCTCGGAACTTAGAACAAGAAAACTAAATATAAAAATTTCAAAGTGTAAAAATTAGGATTGCCAAATAACTCAAGCCCAAAACTCTCTCTTTTTTAAAAAAAAAAATCCCCCTCAACCAAGAACAAGAAGAGGGCATTTATAGAAAGGGAATTGAGGGGAAAGGGTAGAATCGGAATTCGAGTTCAATCTCCAATTTCAAATTTTCCTCCAAGGATGGGAAAGCTGTTGCTTGTGTGAGATTTTCTCCAAAATCCCAGGATATCCGGATGAAGAGGTCAAAGAGGGTGGCTATTGCAGAGAAAGCTGTAGGAGTTGTTGGATATTGACGCGTGAGGGAGAAGGAGAACGATGTACAGGGGTCAGTCTGTGTCGTTGTATTGCTGCTGTGTGCGTTGAAATTGAAAAGGGAAAAAAGAGTTGGGTCGGGTATGTTTGCTTTTGTGAATGTGGGTATGTATGTTGTATTGCTGCTGATGTATGTTGATTGAATTGAGTTTCTTGGGGCTGGGTTATTGGTGGAAAGGAAATGGGCTGAAAATAGGGAGTGTTGGGCCGGCAGATGCTGGAAAAAAAAAAAAAGGCCCAAAGTTGGCTTGAAAGATTTAAAGTAAATGGTAAGGAATGGGTTGGATCTATACTTAATAAAAAGGCCAAAGGATTGTAAACTTAGCCTACTTAAATTTAAGAAGTTAATCAAATTGAGTTGATTTGCAAATTCGGCTAAAGTTTAAATAAGATGAATTAATATAGTTAATTTATGAGCTCCTTAATCTTAAACAAAATAAAATAAATATCTCAATTATAAACTAATAATTCGAAATTATAACTGTAACTTAAAGTAAATTAATAAAATATTTAACTAAATGTAAAATCTTTTTGATGATTTTCAAATATTTATAAAATAACGTGATTGTAGAAATGTACGTATTCATTATTTAAAATAATTACAAGAAGACAAAATCACTTTTAAAAATAACTTGCAAGTATTTTGAATTTCATAAGATTCATTAATTCAAAATTACAACCATCACTAATAAAATATCTAAAATAAAAAATCTCTTTGAGATGATTTTTGAATGTTCATAAAATACATTAATTATACACATAATTATATAAAACATATATATCATTTACAAAGTGACGAAACTATTTAAAATGACTTGCAAACTATATTTATTTTTTTATTTTATTTTATTTTTATTTTTTTTGAAATTTTTATAAAACTAATACTTTAAATCGTTCGAAATTTTCATAGACACATCACTTTCGGTATACATTAAGTCATCCACATATAAACACACCATTAAAACCCCTGCACACTTCCTTTTTATATAAAGAGTATATTCATATGGACACTTTCGAAATCTCTCCTTTGAAAAATAAGTATCTATGCGACTATACCTAGCTCTTAGAGCTTGTTTTAGTCAATATAAAGCATTTTTCAATCTAAACACTTTATTTTCAACACCAGATTTCACATAGCCAGGAGGTTGTTCAATAAATACATGTTCTTGCAGCTCACCATGTAAGAAGGCAGATTTCACGTCTAATTGAAAGATTTTTCAAGCATTTTGAGCAGCCAAAGCAATCAGCAATCTGATGGTATCTAAACGAGCAACGGGAGCAAACACTTTTACATAGTCAACACCATATTCTTGCTTGTAACCTTTTGCTACTAAGCGAGCTTTGAACTTGTCGACCTCTCCGTTTTCCTTCAACTTTGTTTTGTAAACCCATTTGACACCAATGACTTTCTGATTTTCTGGAAGGTTTGTCAACTCCCAAGTATCATTTTTTTCAATTGATCTAATCTCCTCATCCATGGCTTGTTGCCACTTCAGGTCTTTAACAGCATCGGCAAAAGATATAGGATCACAATATGAAAATAAAGAAAAATGACTTACTGTATTTCCAGATTTCTTAGTCTTATATACCTTATAATTTTCCAACCATCTTGGTGCACCTCTATTTTGTTGTGGACGTTCATTATTGAACTGAGAATCACCTGATTCATGTTCAACACCTTCAGCATCCTGTACAATTGGACTTGCTTGTGAACTGGTCTCCAAAGGTTGTTATGGTTCCTCTTCTTCTTTAACAGAAATTGGAATATATTGAAATGAACAATTATCGCTCCAATTCCAGAGTGCTTCTTCATCAAAAGTAACATCTCGGCTAACAACTATTTTCTTGGCAATAGGATTGAACAAGCGATAAGATTTTGATTTGTCACTAATACCAAGGAAAATGCACTTCTGACCTTTATCATCCAACTTCTTCCTCGCTGCATCTGGAATGTGTGCATATGTTATACACCCGAAAATTCGAAAATACTCAACATTTGGTTTACGCCCGCTCCAAGCTTCATGAGGTGTCATATTCGAATAGAGCTGATAGGACCTCTATTCAATATGTGAATGTTCCAACGAACTACCTCAGCCCAAAAATCTTTTGGTAAGCCGCTTCTTTTTAAAAGACTTCGCACTATATCAAGAATTGTGCCATTTTTTCTTTCACACACACCATTTTGTTGAGGTGTGTAGGCTGCGGTAAGTTGCCTCTTATTTCCATGTTTCTCATAATTTTTTGTAAATTCTAGTGAGTTGTATTCACCACCCCGATCGCTCCGCAAGCATTTAACTTGATAACCAACTTCATTTTCAGCAAGCACTTTAAACTTCTTAAAAGTTTCAAGTGCTTCAGATTTTTCTTTTAAGAAACAGACATATGTATTTCTGTTGTAATCATCAATTAAGCTAATGAAATAGTGTTTACCTCCATTCGATGTGGGACTTATTGGACCACAAATATCTGAGTGCACCAATTCCAACATATCATTTGCCCTCCAAGAATTGCATTTTGAAAATGGTACACGGTGTTGCTTGCTAACAGCACACTCTTCACATACTTCCTTTGGAGATTCAAGCTTTGGAAGACCCAACACCTATTTTTTTCCTTTAAGAACTTCAAGCTCGCAAAATTTAAATGCCCATAACGAAAATGCCTGCAGAAAGATAAGATTTTATGGAGTTGTGAAGATATAAAGGAAATAATCGATTTGACGACATGCTAATCTGAGCGAGTAACCCCAAACGAGGATATCGTATCTTACAAACTCCACCTTTGATATTAAGTCATATCTCTTTTCTTGAAGCTGTCCAGCACTCAATAAATTTGACTTCAATGCAGGGACATAAAACACCTCACCTATGGTATGAAATGAGTTGTTTTTGGTTGAGACTTGTACCTTCCCTTTACCCATGGCAGAGACCATTGAATTATCTCCAAATCTCACAGTGTCTTGAAAACTTTCATCCAACTCTGAGAATGCCTCTTTTTGCCCACACATGTGATTACTACAACTGGTATCAAGGTACCATAAATGAGTGGAAAATTTCTTGTTAGCAGTATATGCCATCAAAAGTGAAACTTCCTCTTCTTCTTCCTTGGTTTCCCCATCTTCCTTTGTCTCTGCAAAGTTAGATCTGCTGCCACGATTCCTATTTAAATTGGTACGACACTCAGATCGATAATGTCCGAATCGGTGGCATCGATAGCATTCAACTTGAGACTTATCTTCTCTCTTTTCCTTTTCTAGAGAATCTCCAGAACTACTTTTTTTTTTTTATGGTGTGAATTTTTTCCTTTACATTTGGCTTTCACCTGATCTGTTCCTTTTGAAGACGTTGCTATCTTCAATCCTGCTTCATCCTTGTCCTGTTGGTTTATTTTCTGTTCATAAACCAACAAAGAACCATGCAGCTCGTCAAGAGAAAGAGTATCAATATCTTTGGATTCTTCAATGGAGCAAACAATATAGTTGAACTTTGTTGTCATTGAGCGAAATATTTTCTCAATAATGGTAACATCCTCCAGTCTTTCACCATGAATTCACATTTTGTTTGCGATAGCCAACGTCCTAAAGAAATAATTTGTTACCGACTCACCACCTTGTATACGTAGAGTCTCAAACTCACCACGGAGTGCTTGAAGCTTCACTCGTTTTGCCTTCGTTGTTCCTTGATACTTCTTCTTTATGGAATCCCATACTTATTTGGAAGTATCCTTGAAAAGAATGGTTTCAGTATTGAGCGATCAATAGCCTGAAACAGGTAATTATTCACTTTGAGATCCTTTAACCTTAGACTATCCTACTCTGCCTTTAGTGTTTCCGATGAGGTAGTACCAGTTGTTGGCTCTTGCACGCCAATACTGACAACTGGTCAAAACTCTTTGGACCTAAGGAAGTTCTCTATCAACATGCTCCAATAGTCGTAATGACCATCGAAGTGTGGAATAGAGGGATAAACAAAAATTTCAGAAGCCATCTTTTGCTGCTGAGATAGTACTCCAAAAAAAGAAAAAAAGACTTTCTGGCTCGAATACCAAATGATAGAAAATTAACTACAGCAAAGATGAAAAGAAAAGACTCGCAAGTGTGGAAATTTTCTCTATATTGATGCTTAGCAAAACAGTCTATTACAAGAGTGTTAAATAGATGAAAACTTATAAACGAAACAACACGTTTAATCTCCTAGAAAATCTGAAGCTAAAAACTGACTCCACTATTCCTAATTCCTAAAGACTAAGAAACAACTTATTCGACTCCTAAACAAATGTAACAACTAAACGATACTCCATAAACCTAACTGCCAACAAATACCTCCTCCACCACATTTTTCATTCTTAGAACTCCCGTCTTGCGACTTCTTCCCTAGATTCATTCATTTCTTAAGGGAAGTTCTCATTCGAGGATTTGAGAGGATTCTCATCCGGCTTTTTATCCGAGTTGATTTTAACAGAGGAATTTGTAGGCATATTCCATCTTACCCAAATTCTTTTTATGACTTGAAAATTATAGCTTAATAAATAGAGGATATCAACCCATTCCAAGTCAATTTTCAGCTGTTTGATTTAAGATAAGAGAGTTTGATTGATGTTGAATGCAATTGAGGTCATGGCTCTATTAAAAGAAAATCTTTCCATTCCATATTTACATGCACACCTCGCTCTCTTTGTATCTCCCAAGAAGTAAAAATAGGAAGACATCGGTTGATTAGAGCCTTGATAGGATCTGGTCTTTTATTCTTCCATATGTTGAACAAGAGTTGTCTATAAGTAGAGTTACTACACTAAACTCCAAGAGTCCCACAAATAATTCTCCATAAACCACTAGCCCACTCTCCCCCATAGAAAACATGCTCAACACTCGCTTGGTCTGTGTTCTTGCAACAGACACACCTCAAATTCTGGAGTATTCGTATGAAATCTCAAGATCTTTGGGACCTGGTAGAAAAAGGATTTGCAGATCCTGACGAAGAAACTAGATTGTGAGACAACAAGAAAAAAAGATGCTAAGGCGTTGGTGTTTATCTAGCAAGCTGTCCATGCTAGCCTATTTTCACGGATTGTAGCAGCAATCACATCAAAGCACGCTTGATCCATTTTGCCGAAAGAGTTTCAAGGTGATTCAAAGGTCATCATGGTGAGATTGCAATCACTTCGGCATGACTTTGAAACATTGATGATGAAAAATGGAGAACCAATTGCTCATTTTCTATCCAGAACAGTGGCAATTTTCAGCATAATGTGATCCTATGGAGAGAAAGTTATTGGCCAGCAGTGGCGTAGCCAGGAATTTAATGAAGGGTGTCCAAACTTTTAATAGTAATTTTTTTTTAAAAATGTACGATTTTAAAATTATCAAAACAAATAATCAAGTTAAGCAATATTTAATTAAATATAGGAATATTTTAATAGAATTACAAGTGTATAATTCAAAACTAACATAAAGAAAATAAACTACTATTGAAAACATAATTTAAATATATTATTACAATTGTACTCGACGAGGTTTCATATCCTGAAACGTTTTTATAATAGACTCATTAGAAATAGTACGAAATACTTTCTTTTCTACATAAGGCACTATACAACCGTCTAAAAACTCAGCATCCATTCGATTTCGCAAGTTCATTTTTAATCTACTTCATTGCCGAGAAAGCTCTTTCAACGGTTGCAGTAGCAACTGGCAAAAGCAAAGAAAATTTCACTAAGCGAAATATAAGTGGATAAGTTAAGTTTTTCTTTGTCTCTACCAATTTTCTTGAAAGTTCACCAAGTCCACCTAAATCGGAGAATCTTTTATCAGTATCGCGTACATCGATAATGTAATTGGCAAGGTGATTCTGAAGGACGCCCATACTAAATAGATCAAAGTCATCAGGATATAATTCAGCCATTCTCATTATTTTTTCGATGTCAAAACTAGAAAATGAATTAACTGGATTCAAGCAAGCTACTCCATGAAACAAATCACTCGTCACCTCATTGAAACGATCATTAAGTTCTTGAAGTTGCCAATCAATAATCTTATAAAATACTTCCACATGAAAATGATGTAAAACAGTATGATCAACAATTTTACGCCGTGATCTTCCAGAGTTAGAATAGGGCTCATCAAAATTGGGTATCAAGATGTCATGTTTGATACAAAACATAGATATTTTATTGATAAGTGGCTCCCATCCATCATCTCTTAGTTTTTGAAGCCTTTTTTTGGCTACTTCAACAAGTATCATGGCGTTTGCAATATCTTGTTCCCTTTTCTGTAGTGATATATTAAGATCATAAGTGATTCCCAAAATATCTTTCATCAAATGTAACATGAAAGCAACCTCATAAGTTTGAAAACTTCTAAGATATCCTGATGCTTTAGCTCTTTCATCTAAAGTATTTGCATCTTCAACAAGTGTATCAAGTACATCAATAATAGAGTCAAACAAAAGTATAAAGTTTTGAAATGCTTTGTAGTGAGATCCCAACGAGTATCACCGGCTCTAATAAGACCAAGTTCTTGATTCAAACCTCTACCTGTTTCTATTTCATCCATATCTAATGCATTTTGAAGATTATCTTTTTGAGATTGTCGTAATTCATCCATTCGTTTAAAAGAAGCTCCCAACACATTCAAAATATTTGAAACCAATAACACAAGTTCTCCCACTTGAACGCATTTTTTTGAAACCACGACAAGAGTTAGTTGAAGTTGATGAGCAAAACAATGAATAGAATGAGCCGATTTACTTTCTTTCTTAATCAACATTTTAAGACCATTGATATCACCTTGCATATTACTTGCTCCATCATAACATTGTCCGCGTACATAAGATAAACTTAATGAATGTTGAGCAAGCACATTAACAATTGTTTTCTTTAGAGATAAAGCACTGGTATCTTTAACATGAACAAGTCCAATAAATGCTTCCACTACAAATCCTTTTTATCAACATATCGTAAAACAATAGCCATTTACTCCTTACGTGACACATCAAAAGATTCATCAACTAATAGAGCAAAATAATCACCATTTAGATCCTCCATTATAGACTTCAATGTTTCTATCTTACTTGCAGTCACAAGTTCTTTTTGAATATCTGGAGAAGTCAATTTATTATTTCTTGGAGCATTTTCTAACACGAAAGGTTTGATGTTTTCACACCTATCTCTGTACCAGGAAAGAACTTCAATAAAATTACCTTTGTTCAATGATGATTCACTTTCATCATGACCGCGGAGTGGTAATCCTTGATTCAAGAGAAGTCTTATCACATCAATTGAAGCATTTAAGCGAGTCCAATATTCAAGCTTAATCTGATCAGATTGCCTATCAAATGCAGCACGAATGGACTGTCGTTGTTGCATTAGATCATCACATTTTCTCTTTGCTTGATTATGAACGCTATTCGGTCCACCAACATGTTCGTCAAACTTACTCTTTTTATGCCAATTGTTAAATCCCGTTGTTGAAAATACTTCACCTCCACCTTGATGAATATTATTGCCTTTAAATAAATAACAAGGTAAACAATATGTTGCATCTGCACTCTCACTATACTCTAACCAATCATACGCTTTATACCAATCAGAGTTGAAACGACGCATTGCTTTAGCAATATATGATTGAGGGTATTCTGTAATATTTGGTCGACAAGGACCAAGTTTAAGATATGTCCTTCTTATTTCATCACGAAGATTTGGATCATGATTTAAAATTGAAGTTCTTTTTGCTGGATCAACTTCTAGAGTATTTAAATCAATGCTTTGTTTTTGAGAAGAATGTGACAACATCTCTAATTGATCTACCGTTGTTTCTTTATTTGGTTGACTTAGAGAAGTCGAACTTTTTTTTGGTACTCTATTATAATAATTCCTCATGTCTATTGAAACTAAAATATTAAGTTGGTTATTTTTGTTATAAAATAAGAGAACGAGAAGAAAAAACAGAGAGAGAATTATTGAGATTCTATTCTTAATAATATTGTGATATGATTTGGGTAAATGAGTCTCCTATTTATAGAGAAAGAAAACCTAGTTCCATAAGGGAAAAATATTAAAATTTAAGGAAATCTTATTCCATAAGGAAAAGGTATTAAAATTTAAGGAAATAATTCAATTTTAATTGAAAAAAATTAGTTAGTAGAGGAGGGATTCGAACTTGGGTCCCCTGCCCCCTGGAGCCATTCATGATACTATCAACCACCAAGCTACTGAACTTTTATGTTAAAATTACGCATATTTATTTACTTATTTGAATTCAAGAAGTCAAAATAATTACAGAAAAAGAAAATAACCCTGCGGGGAATCGAATCGGTACAAAGAGTAGGATTGCGCGGGCAATTGCCAACTCCACTGCGCATCTGTTTGTTATTTTAGGGGGTCCAAATTCTATATATACCAATATAAAGTCAAAATTTTACGTGTATATATAGTATAATTTTTCGACGAAGGGTGTCCAATTGGACACCCTTGAGCCTACGTGGCTCCGCCCCTGTTGGCCAGATCATTATCGAAAAGATACTACAAAGCTTAACTCCAAAATTTGATCATGTAATATCTGCTATAGAAGAGTCTAAGAATCTATCATTTTTTTCCTTTGATGAACTGATGGGATCTCTTGAAGCTCATAAGGCAAGAATCAACCAATATATAGAGAAGAATGAAGAGAAGGCATTCCAAGTGAAAGACTCTACCATTAAATATGGAAAAATAATAATGATCCAGCAAATAGAGGTCGTGGAAGAGGAGGATTTTGCAGTGGTCGAGGTTATGGTTATGGAAGAGGCGGAGGAAGAAATAATGGACACATGCAGTCCAATGAGCAAGGCAACATAAAAAATGGTGTTCAATTTCATCATTGCCACTGCTATGGGCATATAAAGGTTGATTGTTGGTACCAAAAATTAAATTTTGCAGCTAAAGAAAATGAGGAAGAGAATCATCTTTTTATGGCCTGCATTGATATAGACCATAAGTCAAGTGATATATGATTCGTAGACAGTGGTTGTTTAAATCATATGCCAGAGGCCAAAACTATGTCCGGGATCTTGATGAGAAGCAAAAGACGAATGTGCAACTTGGCAACACAAAAGAGATGTAGGTTGAAGGAAAAGGCACGGTGGTCGTCGACACTAGCCATGACAAAGTAAAAATGTTGAATTGTGTTTAATTTGTATCTGATTTAGGATTCAATTTGTTAAGTGTTGGACAACTAATGACTAACAAATATTCTCTTTTGTTTGATGACGATTTTTGCGTCATTACAAACAAGAAGTTAGGCAAAAAGGTTTACATCACCATGACATCAAACAATATATTTCCGCTGGACGTTTCTAATATGAAAATTTTTGCTCTTACTGCAAGTGCAAAGAAGACTTGAAGTTGTGGCATTTGAGGTATGGTCATCTCAACATAAAGGGACTGAAATTGCTAGTTGACAAAGGTATGGTTCTTGGACTATCAAAATTAATTATATTAAATTGTGTGAAGGGTTTATTTATGGAATATAAACTAGAAAAACTTTTCATGTTGGAAAGGCTTGAAGGGCTTCAAAGTGTCTTGAATTAATTCATGATGATTATGCGGACCTATGCATACTACTTCTTTTGGTGGGAGTCGTTATTTTCTACTCTTTAATGACGATTGTAGTTGCTGGAGTTGGGTCTATTTATTGAAAAACAAATAAAACACATTTCAGAAATTTAAGTACTTCAAAGCCAAGATTGAGAAGCAAAAGTGGTCTATGCATCAAAACTCTTCGCACTGATAGAGGCGGAGAATTCTTGTCCAAGGAGTTTAGTCACTTTTCTGAAGAAATTGGCATCCGCAAGGAGCTGACAACACTTTACACTTCTGAGCAAAATGGTGCCGCTGAGCAAAAAAATTGCACCGTTGTAGATATGGCAAGAAGCATGCTACAAACGAAGGGACTTTCAAATTATTTTTGGGCTGAAGTTGCGGCTACTTCAGTCCATTTATTGAATCTATCTATCATAAAGGTTTTCATGAATCATACTCCATTTGAAGTTTGGCGGGATAGAAAACCATTTGTAAGTTATTTAAGATTTTTTGGTTGTATTGCTTATGCTTTGATAAATTCTCAATTTCGTCATAAGTTGGATGAATAATCTGAAAAATGCATTTTTATTGGTTATAGTACACAATTCAAAGCCTACAGATTGTATAACCCTCTTAGTAGCATGATTTTAATTAGAAGGGATGTAGTATTTGATGAAATGGCAAGCTGAAAATGGAGTGGAAGTAGTGAGAAGATGCAAAACCAGATTCCTATACCCATTAGAATCACTTTTGATGGAATTCAACAACCGACTCTTACAACTACAACAACTAAATCTTCAACAACTTCTCCAGATTCATCTTCTTCAACTTCACCGAGTAGGAACTCTTCATCTATGACTATTGAAGAGTCTCTAGATGAGCCAATTCGATTAAGAAGATCAAGAAGGTTGACAAACTCGAACCCTAAGTATGCTAATGACATATATACAACTTGTCATTTTTCTTTTGTTGTTTCTGATCCTACACGCAGCTGAAGAGGAAGAGTGACGAACAACAATATTAGAAGAGATGAAATCTATCTAAAAGAATAACACTAAAGAGATGGTGAAATTACCTAAAGGCAAAAATCCAATTGGCTTGAAGTGGGTATTCAAGACAAAATTTTCAGCAGATGGGAGCCTTCAGAAGCATAAAGCTCGTCTTGTGGAAAAAAGGATTGCACAACAATATATTATTGATTTTGAAGAAACCCTTTCTCCGGTAGCTTAGTTTGAAACTGAGACTTGTTCTAGCATTAGTTGCACAGTCACAATAGCTAGTTTATCAATTTGATGTCAAGTCGTCATTTCTCAACAGAAACTTAAAAAAACAAGCCTACGTAGCGCAATCAGAAGGTTTCGTAAATAAAGAAAATAAAACAAAGGTCTACAAGCTAATTATAAAACGGCATTGTATAATTTCAAGCAAGCCCCTTGAGCATGGTATAGTAAAATTGATGGGTATTTTCAGAAGAAAAGATCATAAGTGAGAATGAACCCACATTGTATGTAAAGAAGAAAGGTATTGATTTCATTATTGTTTGCCTTTATATATATTGATGATATTATCTATATTAGCTCTTCTGTTTCTATTATGGATAAGTTTGAGTCTCAAATGATGAGTGAGTTTGAGATGTCGGATATGGGTGTGTTAGATTATTTTCTTGGCCTTGAAGTCCATCAGGCTGCATATAGAATATTTCTTTCACAAAGGAAATATGCCAGGGACCTTCTCATTAATTGTTAGCCTGCAACTACACCTACAAATGTTGGTGAAAAATTGCATATTAATGATGGATCGGAGAAAAGATGGATAGCGCTAGAAGTTTCAGAAGTCTGGTTGGAGGTTTAATATATCTAACTCACACTCATTTTGATATTGCATTTTCTGTTGGTGTCATTTCCAAGTTTATGTAACAACCTTCTACGATTCATTTTGGAGCAGCAAAAAGATTTTTATGCTATATCGTTGTAACTATGGACTATAGGATTCGGTATTCACAAGTTTCCAATTTCAAATTATGTAGATTCACTGATAGTGACTGTGCTGATTCATTGGAGGATAAGCGCAGCATTTGAGCACATGTTTTTACTCTTTGGTCAGGAGTAATAAATTGGAGTTCCAATAAGCAAACTACAACAACCTTTTCCACCTCTGAAGCTGAGTACATTGCAGCTACTTTAACTGCTTGCTAAGCCATATGACTGAGAAGGATGTTAGCGGAACTTCAGCATAAGCAAGAAAGGGTAATAGAGATATATTATGACAACAAAATATCTATTTCAATGACAAAGAATCGAAACTTTCACAGTAGAATCAAGAACATTGATGTTCACTTCCATTTCATTCATGAGTTGGTCGCAAAGGAGGAGATTATATTAAAGCATTGCAGCACTCATGAGACATTAACTGATATACTGACGAAGTCTTTGGCATCAGACAATTTTATCTATTTGAGTGCTTTGCCGGAGTCTGTAACTTTGAATCAAGGGAGAGTATTGAAGACTAATTCAGTGTGTGACCTGGTTAATTTAGTTTGTTAGTAGTGTCCTATATTCTAGGGTTGTTAGTAGGTCATGATGTATTACTTTTATTATTTACTGTTATCGGTTAGTTGTTGTTTTATTAGTGGCAGTGGTGATAACTTAGTAACCTAGTAGTTTGCTTATTTGTAACCTATATAAAGACAACATTTTCTTTGATTTAATATACAGAAAAAATTGAGATTTCAGCACATAGCTAGTATGTTTAAACTTTGCATCTTTGTTCTTTAAGTTTGCAGTCTATCCTTGCTCAACATGATTAACTTAACTTACCAAATAAAATAAGGGAATCTAAATATACAACTATGATATATACAAACTCGAGTGATAACAAAAAAATCACGATAAAATTAAAGAGTAAGGTGAAATTATCAGTCACAAAGTATAAGCTTCAATTTGACAATATATTTTGAAGTTAAAAATTAAATATTTGAGTTTTTGAAGTTATGATTTCAGATTTAAAATTGTATTAGGACATCATTTAATTTGATTTTTTTTTGAACTTTTATAAATAGAAGTCTAAAAACACATAAATACTCCCTCCGTTCCTATTTGCATGTCGTCATTACTAAAATAGATGTTCCTTAATAATTGTCATTTCAAAAAATCAATACATAAATGACACTATTCTTCCTATTATACTGTTGAAAGTTACTTCATCTATCTCTAATTACTTGTTCAATTTTCCTTTTTTACTTGTTCATTTTGATAAATCAAGAAAAGACACATTTTTTACCGATTATACCCTCAATTAATTAATTTTGAAAAAGGTAAAACTTCTTGAAAATCTTAAATTTTTAATCCATCCACATCATAATTAATAGGGGTAATATAGTAAACTCACTATGTCAATCATTGTTTTCTTAATAACTTTGTCAATTCAAAAGTGGACAAGTAATTAGGGACAATATTAGCCTTGAAAAATATAAATTTGACCAACATAGAAAAACAAAGAATTTATCCATGTTCATTGGTCAAATTAATTGGATCAAAATAATCAAATTCATAATCATTTATTGAAAACTTGACTTTAAGAGAACATTAATGTAACACCCCGACTTTTCAAAACGTCTAAATTAACTCGTATCTTCGTGGAAAGACAAGGAGGGTGAGTAATAAATTAAAAATGATGTGGTATATCACATTTTAAGTATTCAAGGGTTGTATCTCAAGTTTTGAAGTTAAGTAAGTGGCAAAATAAAAGTTGGCGAAAGTTATCGTAAGTTCCTTTTTAAAGATTTCTCTAAAATTTGGGTCAAATGTCTTGGATGTTTTCTCCCAATATATAAAGAGTTAGAAGGCCTATCACCCATTAAATCGAAGGGCTACGAGTCTAGTTTGCAAGGCACAAAGCCCCGTATCAAATCGACATCAAATTAAAAGTTATAAGGGTTTTACTAAGGACTGCCGGGGTAGAATCCGGGTCGGATCTGGGTCGGGTTAAAAATATGGTATGTCGGCTTATTTAACGTTTTAAGACATTAAAATATTTCATTTCAGTTCCAAACCAGAGAGAAAGCTTAAGAGAGGGTTCCTATGGAGTTCTAGCATGATGAAGGTTAGTTTTTGACGATTTCTACAATTAAACATTGCCCTCGTGCCTAGAAACGTAATCCCTACACGTGGCAATCATTTTTTTCTTCTATTAGTTGTGCTCGGAGCTGGTTTTTGAAGATATAAATTTGTAGTTATTGGTGTTTCTTCAAGGTTTACACTCGGTTAACTAAGGTAATCATCTCGGGACCCTTTTATGGTTGTTTTTATGAATTCTACGGACATTTCGACAAGTTGGGGAAATATGGAAAATCTGCCGATTTAAGATTAATTATGAACTGTTTATAGGTGCGTACCAGTTGTGTATATATAGT
>NW_006238970.1:592277-616725 GCF_000226075.1 Solanum tuberosum | reverse complement strand
AGGGCTATATTGATGCCTAAGAAGGCTATGTGCTTCCTACAGGGCCATGTTGTTGCCTAAGAGGTCTATGAGTTGTATATAAGCTATGTTGATGTCTAAGAGGGATATGTGCTGCCTACGGGGTAATATTAATGCCTAAGAGGGATATGTGACTGCCTACGGGGTTAGGGGACTACCCATAGGGGTATATAGGCTGATTGTCACCTTCCGGGCTTATGGGGACTTAGTAGGTGGTCTTGTGTGCCGTTTGTACCTACCGAGCTTATGGGGGATTAGTTAGGTTGTTGTTTTATTATTTTTTATAAGTTTAGATTTAGGAAAAGGTCAGTACACTTATCTTATGCTTGATTTATTTATCAAGTTATTCCAGTATATCAGGATACCTCTTCATAGTCTATTGTCTTTCATACTATGTACATTATTTTTTACTGACGCCCCATTGCCTTGGGGGTGCTGCATTCATGCATGCAGGTCCTGACAGACGACCGAGTAGACCTCCTCAGCAGCAGAATTGACTTTTATCCGGTTGGCTAGCCGTTTTCCTCTAGAGCTGCCAGAGTTGGGAGGTTTGTTACCCTTTGTTGTATATATCTTTATGGGTAGGCTGGGGCCCTGTCCCACTAATCTTTACTATTCTTAGAGGCTTGCAGACTAGTGTGTGGAGTGTATAGCTACGTTATGGCCATACTGGCCTATGTTGTTGGTTTGCTGAAGCTTGTGAACTGTTTGATGTATTGTATTGATATATACCCTCTTTTAGTTTTGGAATATATATCATGGTGGCCTCGACGGCCCAATCAGGACTTCTGTGCTAGTTGGCTATTTATTTATTTGATCTTCTGGGAGTAGCTGTTTCTTTTTCAAATCAGTTGACAGGGCCTTGCCGGCCGAGGGCTTAGTTTTAAGCCGAGATATACTTGTTTGTTTTCTTGATTGCGTGTGGCTGCCATGCGCTAGTAGCAAATGGTTCAGCAGGGTCGGCTCGGGCCTGAGTTTTGGCATTATTAGCCAACTGCGCCCCTCAAATTTGGGGCGTGACAAAATTGGTATCAGAGCAACGTCGTATCCTAGGGAGTCTGCAAGCCATTTCTAGTAGAGTCTTGTTTATAAATGTGTTGTGCACCACATCCCATAAGCAAGAAGCTATGTGCATCTTAGAATGACTATCCTTGATTTGCTCACCTCGTGCTATAGAGCGGTGTTTTAAGGGTTGAGGTTTCTCGCTTATAATTGATACTTGTATGCAGATAGAGATGACTGACACTAGACAGACCACAACTAGTCAGGGGTTAGATACAACTGCAAGCGAGGGTATCGGCAAGGTACCACAGGTGGAGGTAGCCCATTGTGAGCCCAAGGGGAGACATCTTCTCAGCCCCCTATAGCTTCTCCCCCACTTCGGGAGCCTCCGAGGGCTACAAGACTTCCGGCTCCACTAGCAGTACCACCTCTAGTTCCTCCTATTCCATCTGATCAAGATTTCAAGAGTGCAGTATGTATGTTAGCACAGTTAGTAGCTGCACAGTGCCAACCAGTTGCGCCAGATGTTGCCGGACCTTCTGAAGGGCCCGGAAATTCGAGAGTTCGTGAACTTCTTGCCTTGAATCCTCCACAGTTTACAGGGACAGATCACAGAGAAGACCCTCAGCACTTTGTTGATCAGCTTCATAGGATCTTTAGAGTCATACATGCCTCAGCGAGTTAGTCAGTTGAGTTAGCAGCATTTCGATTGCGCGATGTTGCAGTATTGTGGTACGAGAGTTGGGAGAGATCTAAGGGAAAAGATACATCCCTACCCACTTGGGATAGCTTTACAGAAGCTTTCATAGATCACTATTTGCCGCGAGAGATTAGGGATGGCCGGGTGGACCAGTTTCTGAACCTCCGACAGGGCAGCATGAGTGTCCAAGAGTACGGGCTGAGATTTGATTCATTGGCTAGATATGCACCAGCATTTGTTGATAAGATGCATGATAGGGTGCGTAGATTTGTGGGAGGGCTCGACTCAGACTATATCGACGCTTGTTCTACCGCTACACTAAATGATAATCTGGATATCTCGCGAATTCAGGCATTTGCACAAGGCATAGAGGATCGCCGACATTTACAACATATGAGTGAGAGGGTCGAGAGAGAGAGAGAGAAGAGGGCTAGGCCCGCTGGTTCGCAGGGATATTTTTAGGGTGGTCCCAGACCCCGATATTCTATTAGGCCACCTAGACCTCCACCACAACAGTTCCAGGGTAGTAGATTTGATCGTCATGAACAGTCATGCCCAGGTGAGGGTTCACGAGCATCAGGCTCGCAGCATTAGAGGGGTTTAGGTCAAGCTAGGACAGCCCCGCCGTGTTGCGCTACTTGTGGTAGGATGCATTTCGGGAGGTGCAGACAGGGTTTCACAGGTTGTTATTCTTGTGGACAGGAGGGGCATGGGTTGAGGAACTGCCCGACCATATAGGTCAAGCTAGGACAGCCCCGCCGTGTTGCGCTACTTGTGGTAGGATGCATTTCGGGAGGTGCAGACAGGGTTTCACAGGTTGTTATTCTTGTGGACAGGAGGGGCATGGGTGGAGAAACTTCCCTACCATAGGTCATGGTGGTATAGGTCAGTCGACCAAGTCAGTAGTAGGTTCCTCCTCATCAGCAGAATCTACAGGGCGTGGACCCCAGACTTCAGTATGTAGAGGTAGAGGCGGAGGCAGAGAGGGAGCATCTAGTTCTGGTAGTGGACAAAACCATGCATATTCATTAACCGGTCGACAGGACTCAGAGTTATCACCAGATGTTGTGAAAGGTACATTGACTGTTTGCTTCCATTGTGTTTATGCTTTGATAGATCCTGGATCTACTCTGTCTTATGTTACTCCATTTATTGCGGGGAAGTTATGTATAGTAGCAGAGTCATTAGATCGACCCTTTATTGTATATACACCAGTTGGTGAGTCTATTATTGCTAGGAGAGTCTATTGAGGTTGCACGGTAGAAATTATCGACCGTCAGACCTCTGTAGATCTCGTAGAGTTAGAGATGGTTGATTTTGACGTCATTATGGGTATGGACTAGTTAGCGTCTTGTTATGGTAATGTTGAGTACCGGACAAAGATTGTTAGATTCCACTTTTCAGGAGAGGCAGTTCGGGAATGGAAAGGCGATACAGCAACACCGAAAGGTAGGTTTATTTCCTATCATAAGGCGAGGAGGATGGTTACCAAGTGTTGTATTTATCATCTTGGTCACGTTCATGATATAGATGCAGAACCACCGACTCTTCAGTCTATTCCGGTAGTTAATGAGTTTCTAGATGTATTTCCAGATGAGCTCACTAGTATCCCTCCAGAATGGGAAATTAATTTTGCTATCGATATGCTACCAAGTACACAACCCATATCTATCACTGCTTATAGAATGGCTCCTGCTGAGCTAAAAGAGTTGAAGGATCAGTTGAAAGACTTGTTGCATAAAGGCTTTATTAGGCCTAGTGCTTCACAATGGGGTGCACCAGTGTTGTTTGTAAGGAAGAAAGATGGCTCACTAAGAATGTGTATCGATTACCGACAGCTGAATAAGGCAACTATAAATAATAAGTATCCCCTTCCGAGGATAGATGACTTGTTTGATTAGTTACAAGGAGCTAAGTGTTTCTCAAAGATTGATTTAAGATCAAGGTACCACCAGATACGAATATGGGAGAAAGATGTTCCAAATATAGCTTTAGAACTAGATATGGACACTTTGAGTTCTTGGTAATGTCTTTTGGATTAACTAATGCCCCAGCAGTGTTCATGGTCCTAATGAATAGTATATTCAGGCTGTATCTAGACTTTTTTGTGATTGTATTTATTGATGATATTTTGGTGTATTCATGTTCAAAAGATGAGCATGCAAATCATCTGCGAGCAGTCCTTCAGGTTCTTCGAAACCGAGAACTTTATGCAAAGTTTTCTAAGTGTGAGTTCTGGTTGGACTCTGTAGCTTTCTTAGGCCATATTGTATCAGATATAGGCATTGCGGTTGATACACAAAAGATTGAGGCCGTAAAGACTTGGCCCAGACCCATGACTCCGACTAAGGTTCGTAGTTTCTTAGGGTTAGCTGGGTACTACAAAAGGTTTGTAGAGGGGTTTTCTTCAATTTCAGCCCCATTTACGAAGCTGACTCAAAAAGCAGCTAAGTTCTAGTGGACTGAGGCTTGCGAGCATAGTTTCCAGGAGTTGAAGGGCAGGTTGACATCAGCACCAATTCTTGCATTGCCAGACGGTTCAGAAGGCTATGTGGTGTATTGTGATGCTTCTGGTGTTGGGTTGGGATGTGTTCTAATGCAACATGGTAAGGTTATCACATATGCTTCAAGGCAGTTGAGAAAGCAAGAGAAGAACTATCTGACCCATGATTTAGAGTTGGCTGCAGTTGTGCATGCGCTAAAGATCTGGAGACACTATTTGTATGGCGTTATGTTGACATCTTCATAGATCATAAAAGCCTTTAATATATATTTAGACAGAAGGAGTTAAATCTGTGACAAGTCGATGGCTTGAGTTACTGAAAGACTACGACGTGGACATTTTATATCAACCAAGAAAGAGGAATATGGTAGCTAATGCCCTCAGTCGAAGATCTATGGGTAGTTTATCATATTTAGGTATTGAGAAGCGTGAGCTAGCGTGAGAGCTTCATCAGTTAGCTAGCTTGGGAGTCAGATTGTTAGAGGCAGAAGATAGTGGGGTAACAATTCAGGACATAACCGTATCATCTCTAGTTGTAAATGTATAATCACGGCAACAAGAGGATCCTAGCTTAGAGCAGCTAAGAGCCAAGGCTCAGAGTCAACAAACTTTAGCATTTGATATAGCAGGAGATGGAGTCCTTAGATATAGTGTTCGATTGTGTGTTCCGAATGTTGCAGGGCTTCCGCATCGGATTGTGGAAGAGGCACATCATTCCCGTTATTCTATTCACCCTGGTTCGACGAAGATGTACCATGATATTAAGGAGATCTATTAGTGGCACGGAATAAAGAAGGACATTGCTGAGTTTGTGGCACAGTGTCCTAACTGCCAACAGGTGAAAGTTGAGCACCAAAGGCCCGCTGGGGTAGTTCAGGAGATAGCCATTCCTTTGTGGAAGTGGGAAGCAATTAATATGGATTTTATTATAGGGTTACCTCGATCGCATCGCAAGTTTGACTCTATTTGGGTAATTGTTGATAAACTAACAAAATCATCCCACTTCTTACCCGTCAGGGCTACTTTTACGGCTGAAGACTATGCAGGGCTATATATTAGGGAGATTGTTAGGCTACACGGTGTCCCAGTATCTATTATCTCTGATAGAAGAGCATAATTCACCGCCGACTTCTGGAAGTCCTTCCAGAAAGAACTGGGGACACAGGTTAATCTTAGTACATCCTTTCACCCTCAGACATATGGCCAGGCTGAGCGCACAATTTTGACACTCAAGGATATGCTACGGGGGTGTGCACTAGACTTCAAGGGGAATTGGGATGACCACTTACCTCTTATACAGTTCGCATACAATTAATAGTTACCATTCCAGCATCGGGATGGCACCTTATGAGGCTTTGTATGGGCGAAAATGTAGATTCCCCATTGGATGGTTCGGGGTAGGTGAGTCAAGGTTGATTGGACCCGACTTAGTACAACAGACAGTGGAGCAAATCAAGCTTATATGGGAGAGGTTGCTAACAGCTCAAAGTCGACAAAAGTCATACTCAGATGTGCGACGAAGGGACTTAGAGTTTTGCGTCGATGACTGGGTATTCTTAAAAGTCTCGCCTAGGTTATGAGATTTGGCAAAAAAGGCAAGCTTAGTCCAAGATTCATTGGGCCATACCGGATCCTTCGAAGGGTAGGACGAGTAGCTTATGAGTTAGAATTGTCTTCGAGGATAGAATCTGTTCATCCAGTTTTCCATGTATCTATGCTACAGAAATGCGTAGGAGACCCTTCTAAGGATGTCCCAGTTGAGGATGTTCAGATCACAGAGGAGTTGTCCTACGAGGAAACTCCAGTTGCCATATTAGATCGGCAGGTCCGTAAATTGAGGACCAAAGAGGTGGCTTCGGTAAAAGTATTGTGGAGAAACAAGAATAGAGAAGAGGTGACATGGGAGGTTGAGGATGGCATGAGGTCCAAATATCCCCACTTGTTTCATATCCCAGGATGATGGCATATCAGTTTATATTGGTGTAGCGAGGTGAGATACATATCTGATTTTTTTATGTTGTTGCTTATTATTATTGTTGTTGTCGTTGTATATTTGCTCGCACTGTTATTGCGGAGCTATAGTGCTTAGAAATTTATGTCATGATGTGAGACGCCTAGGTTAGACTTTTTGCATTTTAGGTTCCTGGATAGTGACAAACTTAATCGCGTGACTCAGATTTTTTTTTTCATTCGAGGACGAATGTTTCAAAGGGGGGAAGGATGTAACACCCCGACTTTTCAAAACGTCTAAAATAACTCGTATCTTCGTGGAAAGACAAGGAGGGTGAGTAATAAATTAAAAATAATGTGGTATGTCATATTTTAAGTGGTCAAGGGTTGTATCTCAAATTTTGAGGTTAAGTAAGTGGCAAAATAAAATTTGGCGAAAGTTATCGTAAGTTCCTTTTTAAAAATTTCTCTAAAATTTGATTCAAATGTCTTGGATGTTTTCTCCCAATATATAAAGTGTTAGAAGGCCTATCACCCATTAAATCGAAGGGCTACGAATCTAGTTTGCACCGCACAAAACCCCGTATCAAACTGACATCAGAGTAAAAAGTTATGAGGGTTTTACTAGGGACTGCCGGGGCAGAATCCGGGTCGGGTCAAAAATATGGTATGTCGGCTTATTTAACGTTTAAGCCATTAAAACATTTCATTTCAGTTCCAAACCAAAGAGAAAGTTTAAGAGAGGGTTCCTAAAGATTTTTAGCATGATGAAGGTTAGTTTTGGACGATTTCTACCATTAAACATTGCCCAAGTGCCTAGAAACGTAATCCCTACACGTGACAATCATTTTTCCCTTCTATTAGTTATGTTTGGAGCTGGTTTTTGAAGATATAAATTTGTAGTTACTGGTGTTTCTTCAAGGTTTACACTTGGTTAACTAAGGTAATCATTTCGAGACCTTTTATGGTTGTTTTATGAATTTCTACGGACGTTTCGACAAGTTGGGGGAAATATGGAAAATCTGCCGATTTAAGATTAATTATGAACTGTTTATAGGTGCGTACCAGTTGTGTATATATAGTGTTTTCGAAGCTTAGGACATAAGGAACAACTTTCGTGAAGGAACGACGGTCTTTCGAGCGTTCATTGGAAAGGTATGTTAAGGTTATTCCCTAGTTACGACATGTTTCCTTAAAGCCTAGGAGCAATGTAATTGGGTTGTTATCCTTGTTACATTTGTAGCAATGTTTCCCTGCTCGAGTTGTTATAATCCTCCCTTGTCGGGATTCTTATTCCGTTAGTAGCGTCCCTATATTGGACACGACTTAGAGGCTATTTGTATAGGTTGCTTATAACTAAATTGCTCGCTTTTAGCGATTGGATTGTTATTGTTGCCCTTGGGGCTATTGTGGTTAGCTGCAGGATTGTGATCTATGCCTAGAAGGGCTATGTTCTGCCTACAGGTTTATATGGATGCCTAAAAGGGCTATGAGTTGCCTACAGGGCTATATTGACGCCTAAGAAGGCTATGTGCTTCCTACAGGGCCATGTTGTTGCCTAAGAGGGCTATGAGTTGTCTATAATCTATGTTGATGCCTAAGAGGGATATGTGTTGTCTACGGGGCAATATTAATACCTAAGAGAGCTATGTGACTGCCTACGGGGCTAGGGGACTACCGATAGGGGTATATAGGCTGATTGGCACCTTCTGGGCTTATGGGGGCCTGAGTTGGTGGTCTTGTGTGCCGTTTGTACCTACCGAGCTTATGGGGAATTGGTTAGGTTGTTGTTTTATTATTTTTGATAAGTTTAGATTTAGGAGAAGGTCAGTACACTTATCTTATACTTGATTTATTTATCCGGTTATTCCAGTATATCAGCATACCTCCTCATAGTCTATTGCCTTTCATACTCTGTACATTATTTTTTAATGAAGCTCCATTGCCTTGGGGGCGCTGCATTCATGCATGCAGGTTCTGACAGACGACCAAGTAGACCTCCTCAGCAGCAGGATTGACTTTTTATCCGGTTGGCTAGCCCCTTTCCTCTGGAGCTGCCAGAGTTGGGAGGTTTGTTACCTTTTGTTGTATATATCTTTATGGGTAGGCTGGGGCCCTGTCCCACTAATATTTACTACTCTTAGAGGCTTGTAGACTAGTGTGTGGGGTGTATAGCTACGTTATGGCCATACTGGCCTATGTTGTTGGTTTTGCTGAAGCTTGTGAGCTGTTTGATGTATTGTATTGATATATACCTGCTTTTAGTTTTGGAATATATATCATGGAGGCCTCGAAGGCCCAATCAGGACTTCTGTGCTAGTTGACTATTTATTTATATGACCTCCTGGGAGTAGCTTTTTTTTTTTTAGATTAGTTGACAGGGGCCTTGCCGGCCGAGGGCTTAGTTTTAAGCCGAGATACACTTGTTTGTTTTCTTGAATGCTTGTGGATGCCGTGTGCTAGTAGCAAATGGTTTAGCAGGGTCGGCTCGGGCCTGAGTTTTGGCATTAGGATCCAGTTGCGCCTCTCGAGTTTGGGGCGTGACAATTAAATAAGGGCATAATGATAAACTTACTTAATTTCTTAAGAAGTGTGAAACCTAAAATAATGACAAATAAATAAGAATGGAAAAAATGAAACATAATCAATTTTTAAAAACTTATAAATATTTTAATCGAATTTCATGATCAAACTATTTTTGAAATGTATAATCAAACGCTAACTAAATCTATATATATACATATATAAAGGAGGATCATAGACAAGGTGATGTGGCACCTCTCTATGACCTCCATTTGCATTAAGCTTTTTTCTTCTTTTTTTGGCTTTTTAAAGAAAAAAAAATTATTGTATTATAAAAATAAATCACTTAAATTTATTACAAATAAATATTTTATTGATGGAGGAACATTTATAACAAAAAACTCTTCATATTCTTTTTTATTATTTGTCTCACTTATAATAAAAGGAGAAACATAATTTATCTTTTTTTGACTTTTTTTTAATTCTAAATTAATTATTGTATTGCAAAAATATATTACTTAATTTATACAAATAAATATTTTATTAATGTAGGAACATTTACAACAAAAAACTCTCCACATTCTTTTTCTATTTTTTTATCTCACTTCAAATCATGAAATGATAATAATTTTTACATTTTAAGTATTTTTATCTTTATTTTTTAATTTATTCACAAGGAGTTATTACCCATGACTTGCCCCTCTTTAATTTTTACTTTTAATAATATTCATAACTCTCATAATTTTTATGTCCATAACCTCCAAACTTAAATTTGTAAGTTTATGATGTCTTATGGTATTCTTTTATTTTGCCTATAAATTCATATTAGTTTCATGAAGATTTGACATTCACAATTATCCTTTCTCTTTTCATCATATTGGTTTGGTTTGTAACAAAAAGAAGTACATGAAGGTAAGAAATATTTCATTGCAAATTTTTATTTTTATTTCCTCTATTTTTGTCTATATAAATTCATATTTGGTTTGTGAATGAAACTAACATGTAACAAAAAAAGAGTACATGAAGTTCATAAATATATCATTCTCAAGTCCTTATTTTTTCATTTCCTCTATTTTGTCTATATATTCATATTTATTTTCATGAAGATTCACATACAAAGTCATTCTCAAGTCTTTCTTTTTATTGTTATATACTTAGATATGCTTTCTTAATATTTTTTAATGTTTGTATTATCATTCATCAAGCAAGTATGATTAAAAAATATCTCTGTATTTCTTAACAATGTTTTGTCAGTATGCAATTACTCTTTCTAATAGTTAGTTTTCCGTATATAATATAGTTTGATTATAATATTTGTTAGATTTCAAGAAATAATTATTGTTTAGTGTAACACCCCGACTTTTCAAAACGTCTAAATTAACTCGTATCTTCATGGAAAGACAAGGAGGGTGAGTAATAAATTAAAAATAATGTGGTATGTCATATTTTAAGTGTTCAAGGTTTGTATCTCAAGTTTTGAAGTTAAGTAAGTGGCAAAATAAAATTGGCGAAAGTTATCGTAAGTTCCTTTTTAAAGATTTCTCTAAAATTTGGGTCAAATATCTTGGATATTTTCTCCCAATATATAAAGAGTCTGAAGGCCTATCACCCATTAAATCTAAGGCCTACGAGTCTAGTTTGCAAAGCACAAAACCCCGTATCAAACCGACATCAAAGTAAAAAGTTATGGGGGTTTTACTAGGGACTGCCGGGGCAGAATCCGTATCGGGTAAAAAATATGGTATGTCGGCTTATTTAACGTGTTAATCCATGAAAATATTTCAGTTCCAAATCAGAGAGAAAGCTTAAGAGAGGGTTCCTATGGAGTTCTAGCATGATGAAGGTTAGTTTTTGATGATTTCTACCGTTAAACATTGCCCCCGTGCCTACAAATGTAATCCCTACACGTGGCAATCATTTTTCCCTTCTATTAGCTGCGTTTGGAGCTGGTTTTTGAAGATATAAATTGTAGTTATTGGTGTTTCTTCAAGGTTTACATTTGGTTAGCTAAGGTAATCATCTTGGGACCCTTTTATGGTTGATTTTATGAATTTCTACGGACATTTCGACAAGTTGGGGCAATATGGCAAATCTGCCGATATAAGATTAATTATAAACTGTTTATAGGTGCGTACCAGCTGTGTATATATAGTATTTGTGAAGCTTAGGACATAAGGAACAACTTTCGTGAAGGAACTACGGTCTTTCGAGCGTTCATTGGAAAGGTATGTTAAGGCTATCCCTATGTTGGACACGACTTAGATGTTATTTGTATAGGTTGTTTATAACTAAATTGCTCGCTTTTAGCGATTGGATTGTTATAATTTCCCTTGGGGCTATTGTGGTTAGCTGAAAGAATGTGATCTATGCCTAAAAGGGCAATGTTCTGCCTACATGTCTATATGGATGCCTAAATGGGCTATGAGTTGCCTACGGGGCTATATTGATGCCTAGAAGGGCTATGAGTTGCCTACAGTGTTATATTGACGCCTAAGAAGGTTATGTGCTTCCTACAGGGCCATGTTGTTGCCTAAGAGGGCTATGAGTTGTCTATAAGCTATGTTGATGCCTAAGAGAGCTATGTGCTGCCTACGGGGCTATATTAACACCTAAGAGGGCTATGTGACTGCCTACGGGGCTAGGGGACTACCGATAGGGGTATATAGGCTGATTGGCACCTTCCGGGCTTATGGGGGCCTGAGTAGGTGGTCTTGTGTGCTGTTTGTACCTGCCGAGCTTATGGGGGCTTGGTTAGGTTTTTGTTTTATTATTTTTGATAAGTTTAGATTTAGAGAAAGGTCAGTACACTTATCTTATCCTTGATTTATTTATCAGATTATTCCAGTATATCAAGATACCTCCTCATAATCTAATGTCTTTCATACTCTGTATATTATTTTGTACTGACGCCCCATTGCCTTGAGGGCGCTGCATTCATGCATGCAAGTCCTGATAGACGACCAAGTAGACCTCCTCAGCAACACTTATCTTATCCTTGATTTATTTATCAGATTATTCCAGTATATCAAGATACCTCCTCATAATCTAATGTCTTTCATACTCTGTATATTATTTTGTACTGACGCCCCATTGCCTTGAGGGCGCTGCATTCATGCATGCAAGTCCTGATAGACGACCAAGTAGACCTCCTCAGCATCAGGATTGACTTTAATCTAGTTGGCTAGCCTTGGCTAGCCCCTTTCCTCCGAAGCTGCCAGAGTTGGGAGGTTTGTTAACTTTTGTTGTATATATCTTTATGGGTAGGCTAGGGCCCTGTCCCACTAATCTTTACTACTCTTAGAGGCTTGCAGACTAGTGTGTGAGATTTATAGCTACGTTATGGCCATGCTGGCCTATGTTGTTGGTTTGCGGAAGCTTGTGAGCTGTTTGATGTATTTCCGGTCGAGGGCTTAGTTTTAAGCCGAGATATACTTATTTGTTTTCTTGATTGCGTGTGGCTGCCATGCGCTAGTTGCAAATGGTTCAGCAGGGTCGGCTCGGGCCTGAGTTTTGGCATTACGAGCCAGTTGCGCCCCTCGAGTTTAGGGCGTGACATTTAGTATTGTTAGTACTATTGAAAAGATAATATACAAATATATTACATATAGTTTAAATTTCGTTCTTTCTTTTAACATAATTATTTTTAATTGGTATATGATAAATTTTGTTATTCAGTTGGTTGCATATAATGAAGAGTTTGACATATGGATCAAAAACATGATGACGGATCTACTTGCAAAGGAAGATATAGAAGGAAAAAAATGAAGCATAATTAGAGATTATTTTTTTACTTTGAATTGTATTAGCAACTTAGTTACTTTTGCTAGAATTTTCTAAATTTTGATTTGTATAAATAATTTAGCTAAATGTATTATTTTGTCAATGCTAATCGTTTGATCCTTTATTATTCTACTTTTTCTTTGTTATGAAGAAAAATTAATATAATTATCTCATTTTAACAACAACATCAAAAATTATGATGATTAGGAGTTTCATTTTTATTATAATTATAAAAAAGTAATTGAAAAATAAAATATTATTTTCATGATGCCATTTTTTGCGTATGTAACAATCTGTTTTCGTCATCGTTCTTTTTGCTTTAAAATGTATTTATAATTTTTATGTAGTCACCAATTTTTATATTTTCTCTGTTCATTTTTTGTATTTTCACCCCTTATTTTTATTCATTTATTTTACAAATAAAATCATGCATAATTAGTAATACATTTAATGTCTAATAAAATTATACATTTGAATTATTTATAACTCATGTCTCTTCATCTTACTTGTAACTTTTAATATTAAATATTATTCATAACTTTTGTATGTTTCATTTTTCATAAATCTTATAAATATTTAATTAATGTTTAAAAAATTATAATAAGCAAATATAATAATAAGGACATTAATAAGTAAATATAATAATGACATAATAAAAAAAAATTAATTTTGTTTTGACGAAATCAGAGTTTGAATAGAAAATTAGTACTCCTACAAAAGATAGAGAAAATTAAAACATATAAAATATTATCAACGTAATACAATATATTGTTATTTCAACATATTATCTCTTATTCCATTTACTTCACCACGGTGAATATTTTGTTCTAATATATATATATACAAAAAACATTATATTTTATATGTTTAAAAAAAAAAAAAAAACCTATGATATCGCAGATGAAGAGAAATATTATTATTATCTATATATTCGATACTAACCTAAATATTACATATTTCATATTATTATCTTATAAATATTTCATATAGCTGCGCGAAGCACGAATAATTTCACTAGTTTGCTATAAATATAAAAAAACTCGGAACCTATAATTAACGTGGTGAGTTAGAAGCGCACGAAAAGCTAAGTTTGTTGGGAGAGTGAGGTAAGCGCCGAAGTGATGTGAGAGGCAATTTTGGTCCAACATAAAAACGACAAGCACCTTCCTTCTCTGTACATGATAAGCTGTGGGAACCGTGCACATTTGTCTTTTATCCACAACAATAATAATCCAGAGTTTAACATTGCCCCCTGTTTTCTCATCTCCCCATATTCATTTTTTTTTTCATATTCGTGTTTTGATCAGTTTATACGCATCTTTAAAATTTGGATTTAATTGAATTTGATATTTTGATTCTGAATATTGAGATATGAAAATGATTTATATGTCAACAAATATTAAATTCTAAATTTATAATTTTGAAAATATACTGTGTTTATGTTCAGAATTTTAAAGGTTGAATCAATCAAGTTTTGTTACTCCCTCTGTCCCTAATTACTTGTGCACATTTCATTTTTTAGTTGTCCCTAATTACTTATCCATTTTGACAAATCAAGAAAGGACAAATTTTTTTTTACCTATTATATCCTCAATTAAATTATAAGTTTTTAATTCATTCACTTCATAATTAATAGGGGTAAAATGGTAAACTTACTATGTCAATTATTTTTTTCTTAATATGTGTATCAATTCAAAAGTGGACAAGGAATTAGTGACAGATGGAGTATTATTTTGAGAAAAAGAACAAATATACCCCCAAACTATCAAAAATGGTACGCAGATACCCTCCGTCATACTTTTGGATATTGGCGCTCCTGCCGTCTAAAAACTAAGCATATATACCCTTTATACTAATGTCTCAAAAGTATGATAGAGAATATTTGCATATCATTTTCAATAATTTGTCCTTTTTCCCTTATATATATAGCCCTTTTCTGATTTTATTATCGACCGATAGATGAGTGTTGTCACTCTGCCTATATTCTCTTATTACTAGATAATTGAAGGCCCGTTCACGGGCCCAATATAATTAATTATCTTTTCAATTTTAATTTTTAAAAAATTACCTAAATTCACATCTTATTTTATTATAGTTTCTAAAATTTCCTACCAATTAAAAAAATTACAAAAATTTCCTCTCAGTTACATTCCTATCATCTGTCAGGTACATCACTATCTCCTCTCGGATACATCCATATCCTCTCTCGAATACATCTTTATCCCCTCTTGAATACATCTCTATCATCTCTTGGATACATCTCTCTCCTCTCGGATAAACTCGTATTCCCTCTCGAATACACTCCTCCCCTCTCGGATTCATCCATGAGATATGTGTCTGCAAGTTTCCTGAATAGTATCACGATAGATGTATCCGCATGTTTGCTGATGTATTCGAAATTTTTTAATTCTAAGAAATTTTTGTAATTTGAAAAAGAGTAGGGATATAATGTAATTAGCTCTTAACACTATGCAAATTTATGTAATTTTTACTTTAATTTATGTGACATATTTTTCTTTGTAGTCAATTTCAAAAGAATGATGTATTAATATATTTAATAACATTTTGACTTCAAAATATTCATTTTATTCTTACAAGATGATTTATAGTCATATGAACATCTATGGTTTGTTTTAGATCACGAGTTTTAAAAGTGTTTTTTAAAAAAAAAAAAGCTTCATGTTAAGTCAAATAAACATTACATAAATCGAAATGGAGTGAGTACAAACTTTAGATCAATTTTATATTTTATGAAATTTAAGTTTTTGTAACCATTTTTCCTTTTAACAAAATTTAAAATGAAAATACTAAGCCTTTTTCACAATTATTTTTTATAGTATTTTTTTTTATCAATATTCTGTCGATAATAACCAAAATTGTAATGAAAATAAGGTAATAAAGTAACTTCAAATTCAAGTATTGATATCAATTGAGAAAACATTTATTTTTAAGTTGTAAAGCATTTATAATCTAATATTTAATATGCTCCTTACTCTCTGCGAATGACACAAATTTATCATAATTCAAAATTGTAAAAAGTAGAAATCAAGACTAAAAGGTGCAACTCACTATTATATGAAGGTCATTATGAGTTAATTGTCACTCACTAGAGATATGTCATATGTTAATTGTCATAATGAAACAACATGAAAATTATAAGAGATAATTTATTTATAGTTGAAAAATTATTTATGAAAAAATGGAGTACAAACTATATATTTTAAGGGAAATATGTTTATGTCATATACATAATAGTGTAAAGAAATTTCACACTATAAATTTATTTACTTATTTTAATATGTAATTTATTTTATTATGAAAATTTACAAATTTGATGTTTTATGAAAAATTGGTATGAATATTTTTATATGTCCTCATAGTAAGAAGTTCTTTACTTTATAATATAGAGGAATATAAATTATTAATTTAGAATTACCTTTAGACCTATAAAAATCATTAGTATGTTGTAAAAATAAAAAATTATTCTACATTAGCTTAATAGATATTTTTGGTTTAATGAAAATTTTACACTATATAAAAAATAAATCTATACAAAGTGTAATATCTCATTAAATAGACTAATTATTAGTCTATATTCAAAATATTTAAGAAAAAATGTGTGATTGAAAATGTGGGTCCATATTAAATCTCACATCATTAGGATACACATGGCATTTAGGAAAATATATTTGGTTGTTTTGTCATTACAAATCTATTACCACTTTCTTGATGTCATAACATAGAAACAAACATTCTAGAATCTTTATGAATTGACGAATTTGCCCTTGGTCGTCCTCAACTTGGCTCTTCTATATAATATACTAGATATAAGGGTGCCCGTGCAAGGCACGGGCATATTGCGGAGATAAAAGTAGTTATAAAGAAAGGCCTATAAATATGCAACATAATTAAAATAAATACCAACATAAACACATTTCATAGTATGTTACAAATATTTTGGAGAATGTTACATGGAGCTTTCTAGAAAAGGTTAAAACAGATATATAACTTTTGAATTCTGAAATTTCTGAATAAAAATAGGTTCTTTCAGGTTGAAACTTCTTTATTACCTGAAAATAAATTAAAGGAGTGAACATTAACACAATTCGAGGGATATCATTACTAATAAGAGAGTTTGAAGTGGAAATGCATCTAAAAGCTGAAATTGCACACAAAATAACACATCACTTTGGAGATAAGCTATTTAAATTCAGGGAAATCCAATTGACAAGAGCATTGAAAGAAATTATCTCTCCGATTTTATTGTGTTGTTTCCATTCACCTATATATTTTGAACACAAAGAAATAGTCAGTTGGTTTTTCTTTGTTAGGAGTGAAAGAGAACTATTAACTTCAACCACATTAGCTAGTCAATAAGAACAAACAAAGTACTACTAAGCACAACTATTTGTATGGGTAAAATGGAAATATAAGCTTCTCATGGAATCTTTACTTTCTGGTACATTTTACTGGGAAGAAACCACATTATAATTACCACTAATCATAAACCACATTATAATTACCACTAATCATAAACACGAAAGGCAAACAAAAGCCAAGTACAAAACGAATGAAATCCTTGAGTCATTTCCCTGCAACTTATGTCTAGTCAGGTTATTCATCAGCAGAAAACTAAAATTACCACATAATATATTGAAAGCTTCACCAATGAGCAATTCATGAAATATTAACTCTAATACAATTATCTCACAGAGGGATAAATATGCATATGCGTGTACAAACTTATAGTAACTCTTAGTAGCTTATGCAACATGATCAAATTAAATATGAATATATCACGTTTCATAGTGTATTACATTCATATTGTAGAGGCTTATAGCTTTCTATGACGGTCAAGACATAGACATTATAGGTAGTTTAATATATGTTGCATTGGCCTGGTAGTAGAATCTGGTAGCTTCTGAATTCTGGTATCTCCAAGGCTTAACAAAGTAGTTCTTCCAGGTTGAGACTTTTTATGACTCAAAAAAATTTATAAATTAAAAGGAATAAATCAACACAAATCAAGAAATAGCAAAAGAGAAGTGGGATGAAAAGGCTTGTTCATCTAAAATCATACAAAGTTATGAAGAAGGAAGGGGTGTGTTTTGTTTGATTCGACATCGGAATGCATCTTTGCCGGCTTCCACCAACTTGACTTTGCAGTATGCCTCCAGGTGCAATTTTTTCAGAGAGATGTTGAGGGGATTATTTGTGGGAGAAACACCAGAAGAATCTAGTCAATTTGTAAACATTAATGTAGGCAATTTATTGAGATATTCATTAGCAATTATGCAGAGAGAAGTCACCAAATACTCATCGAAAATAGAAAATGAGATATCTCAAAACTAACACAAGTCCCCTAGCACTATAATGGTGTAAATCTTGGAAATTTAGACAAAAAAGGCATGAAATGTGGAGAGATAACTGAAAAATTTGAGAGACATTTTCTACATCAGAGTTTGTCTCCCTAACGACTTCCCACACATTCTTAGCAGTATACACAAAACATCGACAAATGAATTGAAAACAAATATTTGAAAAAATTGAACCACACATGTTATGCTTCAGCCAACAGTGTAAGGTATACTATTCATTACATGTTTCTAACAGTGATTCATTGTATGAAAGGAAGTATCCTTACATGAATGAAATTAGGAAATTAGATGGAATAATAAAAATACAAAATATTCTTAAAGCAGTCATATGGATACAAATGATAGGCCAATCAGAGGAAATAAGAGGTCCAAGAGTATACAACCAGTCCCCTGAAGTTTACTTTCCTAGAATATAGAGTTTCTATATCAAGGGGAGATAACGATGATCATAGTGAACAACGTAACCAAATGGTGAGGATTACAAAGCTTACAGTGCATAAACTAAGGCAGGAGCTTACAGTGCATAATTTTGGTGTTGAACTGCTCCAACTGAAGAATGCAAAGAAGAATGATATTCTAGTAAATGTGTGTCCTCCAGAAATAATAGTTTTCACCGTGCTTAATTGTATAGAAAGGTTGTAAGTATCTCAATTATGGGAAAATACATACAACTTCTGCATTAAAATTTGGGTGTTGGCATCCTTGAAACATTCTTTCTAGTTCTATAGGGCTTATATCCCCCATTAGCTAGGTTGCTACACAAGCTTTGCTATATGTTGTTGCCATCGTTGGGTGATTTCGTGTGCCAATATTTTTTATTCAGGTGTGCGCTCTATATCTTGTTTGAGCCTTCCTACTGTGATAGTGTTAGAAATATGGTTTAGAGAGATTTTGAAGTTAGATGTGAAGTTACCAGACCTTCCTGATTCTTTCTTTCTTTCTCCATTTGTGCAACTATCAGTGGATGATGGAAGTCTCATAATCAACATTATACTTGCATGTCCAGTTTGTAAGTTGAGAGAACATAAATATGGAAGAAACGAAGTTATTTACAATTAAAACTTGAGCTATAAAGAAAGTAAAAATCAGCTCTGCGAATATACTATCACATAAATATGTTAAGATGTCCACTTAAGAGATCAACTCTCCAATCCAAAGTAGAGCTACATTTGAAAACTAACGAGATACTGAAATCTTCTCACAAAGGAGAGTCACAGAATTTTAACATGATTTATTGGATGTACATGTGTACATAACCAGAGAGAAGTAGTAAGATGAAGCATGATTTATCCTTCATTTCATCTTTAATTGCTAAAATTGGTTACTCTTTTGTATGAAATTTATCATGTACACAAGAAACATCTCCGACGATAGAATTTGCAGCTATCTAAGGTCCTCGTATTGTTTTCTCTTGCTAAATAACTTGATTATATCAGAACCTAAAACCACGTAAACCAACAAAGGATTAAATATTACTCCTAATAACTAAGTTTGATCAAATTACCAATTCCCATGGGTAACTTTGAAGTTGAAAATGTGAAATCCCCATAAACATTCCCTTTTTTCTGTCCATGAAACACGGTAGAGATAGAAAATACTGGTTCAAGTTGCGCTTGCTTTCTGATACACGAAAAAATTTAGAAATAAGAAAAAAATTTAAAGAACATAGATAGATAGAAGTAAGAAAAGAATTCAAAGGACATATACAGATATTTTTTAGAAAAGCTACCAAACTTGATACTCCAAGCCAATGAAGGATATTAAAAATGTTCGATAACGTCCATGTCACAGGAGAGTGCCAAAAATCACATTAGATAGACAAGTAATACTGCAGGGGAGGCACAACAAACAACAATCAATATTATACATTATCAAATAATAGACTAAAAAAGTCCAAAACTTACTTGTAACAGTGATGTATTTTTCCGCTTTCTTCACGTTGAGCAAATTTGACTTTGAGGAGCCTGTGAAATTCAATAGTAAATAAAATTGAATGAACTCCTAACTTTACCTCATTGAAGACAGTCCTAATTTACTCGCTAATAGCAAAAGAGAAACTATAGAGATTCTTACCAAATAGTTAAGTTATTTCGGACATATCATCGAACACCTTTGGTTCATCCATCTTCATAGCCTAAACCTCTCATAGCAAGGAATGAAAAAACAGAGAAAAGTTTTTTTTTGAAAGAAAGACAGAGAGAAGAACCATGTGAACAAAAAACGTCAGAGACTTGAAATACAACACCACCATAAAGTTATGCTTACAAAATAGCTTACTATCGATATCAGAAGACAAAATTAAGCACTAAAGATCGAATCTTAAACCGTAAAGTTTAATATTACAGAATTATGCACAGATAATTAGATTGTTAGTAATTAATTAGTTCCAAAAGTAGGAAAAACATGTACAATCAATAATCCAAAATAATATACAGTTACATGTACCAACTTTGCATGTGTAGATGAGATAGAATTATAGACATGAATATTAATTAAAAAAAAGTAACCGAGAATTCCTGAAAGAACTCGGAAGAAAAAGATGAGAATGTAGTCAAAAGATCCAAATATGTGGAAAAGATTGAAGGTACAACTTCAGGGAAAGGGGCATGCGTGAGTTAGCTGGGTTAGTTCTTAAGTTTGACCCACGTGGAAACCCAATGGACAAGCAGGTGGACTGTGTTAATAGGTCAGCTCAGAAGGAAAATTACGGGAGTACCCTTGGTCGTCCAACAAAAGCAAGACAAACAGGGGATCATCCTTGTTGTCTAAAGCGGAGAAATAATGTGCAGATGCAAAAAATAGAGCGTACCTTTGGGTTCGTAGTTCGCAGAAGTAGCAAAATTGTACGGAGAGGAAGTCTTTCGCTTCCAACGGAGCTCTTCGTCTTCGAAGGAGGAACCACGGAGGAAGTAAATTTGTCCGTGAAGACCATATAGGAAAAGCTGTAGTGTGAATTGGGAAACGCGTCGATCGGTTCACGTGGCCGCTGAGACAGGCGGCAAACAATCCCAAGAGCAGAAAAGGGTCAGCAGGATAAGATCTCTTTTTAGGAAGGAAATGTCTAGAATACCCTTGGTTGTGGAAGGGCATTCTTAAGTTTGACCCACGTGGAAACCCAAGGGAGAAGCAGGTGGAGTGTGTGAATAGGTCAGGTGAGAAGGAAAATTACGGGAGCACCCTTGGTCGTCCAAGGGCACCACCACTTCTATAGAATGAGATAATATAATATATATAATAGATATTCTACTATATTATAAAAGAGAGTTTATGCCCAAATATAATATATAATATTCAAGATTGGGACTTTTCACAATCTTGAATATTATATATTATATTTGTGGGACTTTTAAAAGGAAGTTTCTTCAATATTATATTCTACTATATATAGTAGAACTTGGGCATAAACTCCCTTTTAAAAGAATATAGAATATGTATATATATCTCACAAATGGAAAAGTCCCAATCAATGAAGCAACATATATCATTTACATTCTATTCTACTTCTACTCTACTATATTATAAAAGAGAGTTTAGGCCCAAATATAATATATAATATTCAAGAAATACTATAAATCATGATAATTGACAACATAAAATATGTTTTGAAAAAAAATACAAAAAATTCAATTGATTCTTGAAGTGAATCTATCGTAAAAATACTATAAATCATGATAATTGACAACATAAAATATGTTTTGAAAAAAAATACAAAAAATTCCATTGATTCTTGAAGTGAATCTATCGTAAAAATACTATAAATCATGATAATTGACAATATAAAATATGTTTTGAAAAAAATACAAAAAATTCCACTGATTCTTGAAGTGAATCTATCGTAAAAATACTATAAATCATGATAATTGACAATATAAAATATGTTTTGAAAAAAATACAAAAAATTCCACTGATTCTTGAAGTGAATCTATCGTAAAAATACTATAAATCATGATAATTGACAATATAAAATATGTTTTGAAAAAAATACAAAAAATTCCACTGATTCTTGAAGTGAATCTATCGTAAAAATACTATAAATCATGATAATTGACAACATAAAATATTTCAAAAATGTTGTATGTGGGTAGTCTTATGATGCCTTAAATAGCGTCAAAGAAAGTACATCTGTGATAAAAAAAAACTTATTCCTTTATCCACGCAAACAATCGCTTCAAAAACTCGGTTATTAGCCCCAAAACATACCATTTATATTATTGGGCCCGTGCATAGCACGATATGTATATATATATCTCACAAATGGAAAAGTCTCAATCAAAGAAGCAACATATATCATTTACAAATGTTTTCTAAAGCATTAAAAATTACAATAATTACCAATTTAAAATATTTAAAAGCTATATAATAACATAGGTTGACTCTCAGAATTCTATCAGGCTCACATATATTGGGACAGAAAAAATAACACATATCATTTTAATATTACCAAAAAAGTATTATAAATAATAATAATTAACAACTTAAAATATCTGAAAGACATTTTAAAAGGGTTAATTTTGTAATTTTATCCATATCACATAAATTAGGACAAAGTGACCAGTAATGTACATTATTTCAAAGTTACATAAAAATATTATAAATCACAATAATTAATAACTTAAAACATTTTTAAAAAAAAAATTAAAATTTGGATGACTCTCCAAATTTCATTTGTGTCACATAAATTGAGACAACAAAAATAACATATATTGGGTCCATTTTAATTTATTTGTCTTATTTTTTATTATTTTTTTATATTTAAAAATTACGTAAAAATACTATAAATCATGATAATTGACAACATAAAATATGTTTTGAAAAAAAATACAAAAAATTCCACTGATTCTTGAAGTGAATCTATCGTAAAAATACTATAAATCATGATAATTGACAACATAAAATATGTTTTGAAAAAAAATACAAAAAATTCCACTGATTCTTGAAGTGAATCTATCGTAAAAATACTATAAATCATGATAATTGACAACATAAAATATGTTTTGAAAAAAAATACAAAAAATTCCACTGATTCTTGAAGTGAATCTATCGTAAAAATACTATAAATCATGATAATTGACAACATAAAATATGTTTTGAAAAAAAATACAAAAAATTCTACTGATTCTTGAAGTGAATCTATCGTAAAAATACTATAAATCATGATAATTGACAACATAAAATATGTTTTGAAAAAAAATACAAAAAATTCTACTGATTCTTGAAGTGAATCTATCGTAAAAATACTATAAATCATGATAATTGACAACATAAAATATGTTTTGAAAAAAAATACAAAAAATTCCACTGATTCTTGAAGTGAATCTATCGTAAAAATACTATAAATCATGATAATTGACAACATAAAATATGTTTTGAAAAAAATATAAAAAATTCCACTGATTCTTGAAGTGAATCTATCGTAAAAATACTATAAATCATGATAATTGACAACATAAAATATGTTTTGAAAAAAATATAAAAAATTCCACTGATTCTTGAAGTGAATCTATCGTAAAAATACTATAAATCATGATAATTGACAACATAAAATATGTTTTGAAAAAAATATAAAAAATTCCACTGATTCTTGAAGTGAATCTATCGTAAAAATACTATAAATCATGATAATTGACAACATAAAATATGTTTTGAAAAAAATATAAAAAATTCCACTGATTCTTGAAGTGAATCTATCGTAAAAATACTATAAATCATGATAATTGACAACATAAAATATGTTTTGAAAAAAATATAAAAAATTCCACTGATTCTTGAAGTGAATCTATCGTAAAAATACTATAAATCATGATAATTGACAACATAAAATATGTTTTGAAAAAAATATAAAAAATTCCACTGATTCTTGAAGTGAATCTATTCATAAATACTATATAGTGTAACAAATATTACTACAATAGCTTGAGGATTTTTTCGTCCTTTACTTTTATTTTATAGCTTCTAATGTTCAACTTGTTGCAACTTTTATGACTTTTTTGGAATTTTCTGGCATAATTAACCTTTGGTTACATCGTATATTGTGCTTATATTATACTTACCATTGGTCCCTCCCAACTCTTTTCCTTCACTTTTAAGCTTCAACAAAACAATTCTCATATAGAACTTCTCTCCGCATGACTTTTTCTTTCGGTAAAATTTATTATTTCCTCCGGTTCAATTTATATGATACATTTCGAATTTTAAAATTTAAATAAATCTATTTCTTATCATAAATTTTTCAGAAAGGGAATAGCAAGCTCCTCTCCGTCAACATGCTTGCTTGTTGACGGGAGGCTACCTTTGCAAATATTTATAGAAAATTGTCATTATTATGAAATGATAATGTTTCATTTTACTTACTTTAATACTTTCTAATAAAACTTACTAATGACTTATTTTCATTTCTTAATAAAATTAATTTTAATTTTTTTACTTATTTTATTATGCTTACCCACCCCACTCTGCAATTAATTATTTTACTTACTTTAATATTTTCTAATAAAACTTACTAATTACTTACTAAATATAAAATTGTTATTATTATTATTATCAAATGACAATGTTTAATTTTACTTACTTTAATACTTTCTAATAAAACTTACT
>NW_006238970.1:576902-592224 GCF_000226075.1 Solanum tuberosum | reverse complement strand
TTATTATTATTATTATCAAATGACAATGTTTCATTTTACTTTATAATAAACTTACTAATGGCTTATTTTAATTTCTTAATAAAATTAATTATTAAATTTTTACTTATTTTATTATGTTTACCCACCCCCTCTCTGCAATTAATTATTTTACTTACTTTAATACTCTCTAATAAAACTAATTACTAATTACTTACCAAAATAATCAATAAAATTAATTAAGTGAATTTAATTTAATAAAATAAACTCTTAATAATATTGATAAAAAGTAGTACTGAAAAAATATAAAGAATAACTTATTCAAATTACTTTAATATATACTTAATTAAATTAAATTGATTTCATTGTCAACACATAAATTTAAAGGAAATTTTTTAACTCATGCTCATTAAAGCGGCTTGAAAATAACGCAAATCTTCTTTTTAAATTTTTAGATAAAAGTTTGGACCAACTAATTTATGAAGTTTTTTATGATAAAAAAAAATATCTTAAATATTCACAGGGCCCGTGCACAGCACGGACTATCTTTTACTAGTAGTAAAATAGATGGTTCATTGCATATATATTTATCAGGATTTTTTATTTTCAAAAGAATGATTTGTATTTTAATATTTTCGATTATTGAAAATAATGCTTATCGATACAAGAATTTCCTCAGAGCAATCTCCGGATGAGAGTGTTGATTGGAAATATTATTACCGTAAACAGTTTGATTCATATGCAATAATGAACATCATTTTTTTTTCTTCCAAAAATTAGATATTTAAGACAATAAAGAATTATTTCTTTTGAAATTTATAATGTTTGAAGTTGAAGAATTACTTTAGTAATTAATTTATCATGACGCTGAGAGAAAATAATAATAATAGTTTAGTAAATGATCTTCAATTGTGAAAAAAATTGGTGTTGAAGATAAGATGAAAACTAGGAAAAATGTAAAAAAAAAATTATGACATTCGCTTTTTTTCGCCTTTTTTTTTTTCAACCACTGCTTTTTGGTTGTAAATATGACACCACACCATAAAAAAGTGTATCCTGGCCGACGAAAACTGCTACCGTGCTACTCTTTCATCGTGTTTTATGTGATATTGTTTGATTCAGCATAAAAAAAAATTTAAAAAAAGATAATTGAAACTATTGTTATAAAATAATTATTTCATTAAGGTGTAGAAATGAGAAATTGAAAAATTAAAGTAAGATGATTTTTTTTGGATAAACTAAAAAAAAAGTACCATAAGAAATAAGAAAGATGGAATATGTCACTGTTACCTAATACCTATTTCCACCACTATTTCAGAGTTCGGAGCCTAAAGGGTAAAAAAAAATTGACAAAAGTTTCAAAAGACACATCAAATTTTTTTCTAATCAAAAGGGCAAAAGTGTTATTGACGTAGCAATTTTGTTTTGACGCCGTTAACATATCAAAATCGCTGCCCTATCAGCGATTTTGTCAATTTATTTTTTTTTTCAGAAAAACGCTGTCCGTGCAGTGCTTTTGCGATTCTTTTTAAAAAAATAATTAAAATCGCTGCTTATGGCAGTATAAAAACAATTTTTTTTTTTGGAAATCGCTGCCTTGGCAGCTATTTTCGTTAATATATATTTTTTTAAATCGCTGCTGTTGCAGCGTTATTATAAATTTTGTGGAATTTTATTTTTTTTTAGAAATTGCTGCTTTAGCAGCGATTTTGGTGGAAACTTTTTTTAAAATTTTTTTTTTTTTATAAATATCGCTGCCAATTATATTTTTTAAATCGTATTAAATTTATTTATTTTTCACTGACAAGCAGCGAAATTTCCTTCCAATTTTTTTTTTTTAATTGTTCAAACATTCACATGTCATATTAAAAAAATAATTCCAACTCACATGCATGTCTAAAAAAATAGAAAAAGTTCACATGTTTCTTTTAAAATTTTCTTATAAATTGGTTGAATTCTCCCTTCGAACTTAAGTATAATTTGCCAAAGGCAGCGATTTAAAAAAAAAAAAAATTATAATTAAATGTTGACTAGTTGACAGAAATTTCAAAAAAAAAAATTTGTTTATTTTTATTTCACTAAAATCGCTTCCCAGGCAGCGATTTCTAAAAAAAAAAAAACATTAACGAAAATCGCTGCCAAAAAAAAGAAAAAATTCGTTTTTATAAAAACGCTGCCATAGCAGCGATTTTAATTTTAAAAAAAAATCACAAAAACACTGCACGGGTAGCGATTTTCTGAAAAAAGAAAAAAAGTTGGACAAAATCGCTGATAGGGCAGCGATTTTGATCTGTTAACGGCGTCAAATCAAAATCGCTATGTCAGTAGCGATTTTGCCCTTTTGGTTAGAAAAAAATTTGATGTGCCATTTTGAAATTTTTGTCAATTTTTTTTGCCTTTTAGGCTCCGGACTCCACTATTTCATCCTCTTATAAAAATATATACCACTGGAGGGTTGTTTGGGGGTTTGATAAGGTTTGTGTTATTCATGTATTAACATATAATTTATAAGACATTTGGTAAGTAGATATAAAATAATTTATTTATGTATAAGATTAATATGATATTTGGTTGAGAATTTAAAAACCCCATAACTAATACATCTATAAATTATGAGAGAATTTATGTATTATTTGATGCAAGATAGAAGGTGGAATATCTAGTATATGTATAACTAATACATGCATAAAATATATAATACATACATTCACTCATAACTAATTTCTACATTACTAAAATCTGCATAACTCTAATCAACTATCAAACGACCCCATACTAGTTATGCGGATTTCTAAATTGTTAATCAAACGTCGTTTTAATTTTATACATGAATATAACTTATTTCCTATCTACCTGTTAAACTTCTTTTTTTTTTTTTGCTTTTTGTCGTTTGTTAATGGAATTAACCACATATTATATGTTATACAAAAATTTATACATGAATAACTTGTTTCTATCCGGCTATCAAAAGACCCCCCTAAATAAACTACTAATACATGTATAAGCATGTCGCATAGACAAAACTACCTTAATATACAAATCAAACCGTGAATAGAAATAATCTCACTGTAACTATCAAGTTTTAAATTAAGATACGATAAAGTTAATTTCTACGTCAATTAATTACTTATATTTTGGTATAGGCAAAGGTTTATAGAAATAAATCCAGGATCTTTTCTTCCGTTTAGAACTATCTTTTAGCTCTCGTTATAACAAATTAAGCCATACAATCTGTTTTTGTATTTTAGAGGTAACTTTTAAGATATAATATATTTACTTCTCTCAGATTTTCTTACTTGAGTGGTTTTGTTGATGAAAAAAAATTATATTTAATAATATTCTTATACACTCTATCAAACGATTCCTTAATATTATAGTGTTAATTACTTGTAATACAAGTAGTCAGGCTATTTTAACACCCTTGTTGTGACCCCCACATTTTCCTTCTGTTCAAGAGTATTAATGATGAATGGGTCCGCCTTTTGGTTTTTTTCCCTTTTGGCTGACTTTCGAAAAATTGACCACACACTGAGATTCCAGGCTAATTGTGCCGAAATGTGTTCCCTCACTATCCCAGGAGAAATATTGACCTTTAAACTCATTACAGGCATTATAAGCATTGTACTGATAGAATTCAATATTTACCCCCAAAAAAGAAAATAGAATTCAAAAGTTTTTGCAAGTGATGTCAAATTATTGACCTTTAAATTCATTAAAAACTACGTCAAAAATGATTTTTAGTGACAATTAATTAATGATACTAATAGCTTAACTAGTACTCTTTGTAAATGTCTCTAATATCGGTAAAGATTTTATTACTCTTTCTTAATGTATATATATTTATTATCGCTACAAGTTGTTTTTGTAGTAGTGAGAGGAATTATAAGCATGGGACAGAAATAAAATTCAAATTTTTTTGCAATTGGTGTCCAATAATAGTTTTGTAGTGCTAATGAATGTAACACGTTCATTTCATATAGATGAATAGTATCCAATTATCTCTCTATATATATATTGGAAACTTTTAGTTTGAGCTCCAACATCTAAAACATATAGTACTATTTTAAAACATTATAAAAGGTTCTAATCAATATTATTCAACAACACAGGAATGGTGACCTCAAGAAGAGCATCTCCAATTACTTTTTTGAGTCGAAGTCAGCCATCACTAGTATATATATATATATAACAACACAGTTCTACCATTACAAAACATATCCATTTATATGGTTTGTTCACACAAAATTAAAAGAGGGAAATTAATGTTTTGTTTAGGTGTTGTGCTTATTACAGTTGCCATAGCCCATTAGGCATGTGTTGATCAAGAATTGAATGACCAGAACCACCACAAGAGGCGCCTACAAGCTTTGCATGGTCCTCCACTTCTTCAACGTCATAGCTACTGAATTAACGATGTTTGATTGTTGGTTAGAAAGTGAATTAATTATTCAGAATATTTAATATTACTGTCTGTAGCATTTTAATTGCTATGTATAACATTAAGCACGCATCATCAATGATGGTGTTTAATTATTAGTTTACAATCCTGCGTCAACTATTCAATATATTCCTTTTGTTTCAATTTGATTGTCTTGGAGTTTAAGAAAGTAAAAGAACTTTTGAATTTTGTGTTTTAATTAAACTAAAGATATGTAGAATTCATCTAATCTTGTAATTTTAAATATGTCAAGTGAAAAATTAAATTGTTAGAAAAGGAAAAATCACATGATATTTATAGCCAATTATAAAGAAAGTAAGATAGATAAATTAAAATGATGGAGAATATATGAGTTAATTAATTTTTAATTTATAATTTTATGCTGTACATAGAAAAGATTAATAAATGCATGGAAAAAGGGTCGAGAATATCCCTAAGCTATTGAAAATGACTCAAAAATACACTTCTTCCATCTTTTGGTCTAAAAATGCCCTCCACCTTTGTTTCTATTAAAAAATATGTTTCCTTCTACCTTTTGGTCTAAAAATACTTCCAATCCAAATTTAATTAAATTAAATTCTTTTACTAAATAACTAATTCTTTTGTTTGTTCAAAAAAATAATTTTTTATTTATTCAAATTTTAATATTAGCTCATCCGATCTCAAAATATTTAAAATATTTATGTCTAACGTAAAATAAAATAATTTTTTTATTATTTAATAAGAAATAATAAATTTTTATTCTTATTATTATAATAACACAATACCATTCTTATCCTTCATTTTCACACAATAAATTATTTATCTTATTTTATATTTTACAGACTATTATTTTATGTTTTAATTTATGAAATGATTTTTTAATTATTTGGATTGATTTTTAATTATATTTAAATTATCCTGTTGAAATTTAATTATGACAATATTTTTATATTTTTCTTAATTTACTTTTTGATAAATAACATAGAATAACTATTTGATAATATTAATTTTTTAATTATCTCTGAGTCCACTCCATCATGGCATCAAAGGAGTTTCATTTCTCGTGGATATTTTTGACAATTGTGATGCAGTTTGTTTATCCAAAGGGGAGCTAATTAGAAGTGAGAAATTATGTAGATTGAGTAGTCATTTTTTAGAAGTGAGGAAATTATTGTGTTATTGCAATAATAGGAATGAAAATGTTATTCTTTATATACCAGATGCATTAATAGGAAAATCATATTCAAGACATTAACGACCTAGATACATTAACAAAAAAGCAGATACAAGACATTGAAAGCTTAGATACATTGACATAAAGATCAAATACATAAAAATATTTCATCAGATACATGAAACAAACAAACTAGATACATAGGATATTTGAAATCAAACACAATTCATAGTCGCTGAAGGTGGAAGCGAAGGAAATTGGCAATTTTGGTAGAATTTGCAAGTTTAGACTGTGAAATTGTTTGGTTTGAATAGTTCAGACGAATATTTAATATGGAACAATTGATGTTTGAATAGGTGTAATCCTCATTTCTGTGTTGAAAGGATGAACGAAAATCGTTTTTGATAGATATTCTGAAGAAATTATTTGTTGAAAGGATGAAGGAAGAGAGAAAAAATGGTGGAGAACATGGGGTGGGGGGGAGATTGAGGGATGTTGAATTGTTAAAGTACCTTTAATTAAGAAATTTTAATTTTAAGATAATTATTTAAGGGATTTGTGTATCTGATTTGACTTTTTAAAATATATGGTATAATTATTAAAAAGTGATATTATGAGTAGTATTTTAAAACTATAGGTAAAATATGTATATATGATAGTTAAGTATGTCTAATTATGTAGTTTTTCATTTTTATTAATACCAAGCATCATCACATTCAGTCTGACCAAATAGCCTAAATTAATACGCCCAATTCCCAAATTGGCCCAGCCTAAACCAAACAACCCTCGTCTATATTTAGGAAAGAAAATCTAACACCATCTGCCTTTCCTTTTCCAGTTCAGCCTCCCAACTACTCCCTTTCGACAGTCGCCGGAGTCCTTCCTTTTTAATGCGGCACAGTTCACACAAGAGAAGTCGCTAGGTACATCTACTTCCTTCCTCTCTCTTTCTTCTTGTTGTTCATTTTTTTCCACTGACCCTTCTCTTGCCCTTCCCCTTGCGTAGGCGGTAATGTATGGTCCATCTGTGCTTCATGGTGGTTTTCATCCTGAGTTTGCAGTACCAGCCCAGGTTCTTTCTCGATCTCCGCCTTCTGTACAATCTGACCCTTTATTATATTGTGTCAGTTGCTTATGTGCTCCCTGTCCATATCTTCTAGGATCTAGTGTTGCTCTCCATGCTTGAGTGTCAAAGATGACGATACACCCCTGATGCTTTATTGAAATAATATATATTAGTTTTATTCTATCAGGTGTAATGATCCCCATCTGAGGGCATTTTATCATGTAAATGGTCCTCCTGCTCCCCCCATCTGTTTATATGTCTGAAGATGAATCCTCATGATGCTTAATCTACATATTATTCATAGATAGACAGTTTTGGAGAGTCATTCAGTTTCAAATGTTTTATTTAAAGCTTATGTTTTATACTCAATATATTCAAATAATTTTGAGATTCAGTAAACTGTTGTTAAACATTTCTTTCAGATTTATGTTTGTGTATGCTTGAGTTAGTTTTCTGCTTGTAGTAAGCTGAAATGAGAGTTCGCTTGAGGAATAACAATGGTTCTCGAGTGTCTGTCACGTCCAGGGAGAAGGCTCGTGGCGTGACAAACTTGGTATCAGAGCACAAAGTTCAAGTGTCCTAAGGTGTCTATGAAACCGTGTCAGTAGGATTTATTTATGGTTGTGAGGGCCCACTTCTATAAATGAGGGACTACAAATATTTAAGAAGAGAATCCCTTCTTTAATACTCTAAATCGTGCAATAGAACTATGTCATAAGGAACTTATTCATTGATGACTCTAAGATTTGGACTCATTTAGGGCTTTATTTGGATAGATTTAGTGTCCTCAAATGCTTATTTTGTAACAATAACTAATGTAAAATCCTTGATTTCCAGGTATTTGGATTGAGGAACAAAGCAAGGACACTAATTTGCAAAAAAGAACGAAGCGAGCTGAAAGAAGGAAGAAAAGAGAGCCTAGTGATCGCTAAGTCCATTTGGCGAGTCGTCGAGTGACTATTTGACCGCCTAAAGTTCTAGTGTGCCAAGCCCTGAAAGAGAAAATTAAGTTGGAGAGAGAAAGGAGCAGTCGGCGGATCGCCGAGTGGTTTCGCGATGTAGTGTTGGATCGCCCAAAGTTACAGAACTTGAAGAAGCTGAAGGCCAAGGCAAAAAGGTGAGGACATTGAACAAAGGGCGGATCGGCGAGCCCGACTTACTGCGCCGAATGGTCCTTCGCAACATATTTTTGGCAACTATAAATACGTTTTTGAACATTTAATCTTAGAGCTTTTTGGATCATATTTTTAATTAATTAGAATTTTCAGCTTGAACCCTGAGTTTGGAGATAAGTTTTCCTTAGCTTTGAAGAATTGAAGTTTTTCATTTTTGAGAAATTGGAAGTGGGTCTTTGAGATTCTTCAATTCGAACCTTTGTAAAGACGAAATTAGTCGTACCCAGTTGATGGAAACACAATTTGGTAACGATTTTTATCTTTTTATGATGTCTAGCTAAAACCCTAATTCTTGGGGATGTGATTATGAGCTCATTTAGCTTGTATATATTGCTAATTGTTAGTCTAAATGTTGTTTAGAAGTGATTTCAATCAGTAATTGTGCTTAAATTTAAAGAATTGTAGTTGCAAATGCAGTTCTACCTTCGTGTTTTTGGCTTGCTAGAGAGAGGTTTCAAAATCAAGATTACTGAATTGATGGTCTGTGGGTATTGGGTTGTCATGGATTCAGCTCGAGAGAGTGAATCCTAAACCCTTTTCCACACATTCAGCTCGAGAGAATGAATGGACTAAAGCGTAGGCTGTTCTTATTTGCATGATTATCGATGTTCGAGAGAAATTGACTTGATTCGGGATAAATTGTTCGAGAAAAAGTTTACCTCTTCTAAAGCTTAGCTTATTCACTAATTTACAGCTATTTACTAACAGTTGCAATTACCCATTTGTCTACCTTAGCCTATAATCAAATCACACTCCAAGAACCCGTCTCATTATTGTCATCTTCGTATTATTTGTTGTTGTTGTAGCTGATAGTTAAAACCAAAACCCCCTTATTTAATATTCGTGTCACCCTCTGATTTACATTGTTTTTATCGTAAATGTCTATTCCTATGGCTGATTTGAACATATTCGTACTTTACTCTTGAATCTTAAACACGTATCACTCCCTGTGGGATTCGATCCCTACTCATTTAGTTGGGTTATTATACTGACTAACGATCGTCGACGCTTAGAACTGGATTAAGTGTCCTTGAAACGTTAATCATTCATACTCGTGTGTTTTTCAAATCCATTTGACTACCCCTCATACTCAAGGTGATTGAAATGTTAGCCCAAATCATTATCGATGAGTTACTCTTAAATAAATTCTTCAGAAAGTCAAGAGATTACATAAGAGCTTGAGAAGCCCATTTGTCCGTTTAAGTTTATTGATCCGAAAGAATGCACTCTTATTCATATGAATCGTGTGTTTGAGACAAAGCAATACGTACTCTCAAATTATCTTCTTTAAAACATTGTTTCAGGCAACACCCTTTAAGAGGAGAGTATGTTTTTGAATGATTGGATAGTATTTTTCACCCGAAAGATGGTATGAGTTGCGATGTTATAAGCCAGTAGCAGTGCCCAGAATTGCATTTAGAGATGTAGTAACCTAATAAATGTAGATAGTTATTGAGTAAAAGTGTGTAGTTATAATCATGTACCTAGTAAATCATTAATGAGGAGTTTACCTTTATGTGTAGGCTAAGGAATAATAATTTTATGTCGATTTCAGTATAGAAGGCACATAAATAGTTACTAGTCAGGATGAGTTAAAGTATACTTTAACTAGAAATGAGTTTAAGATGATGTGTCGTTGTAGTAGTGAAGACCAAGTATAGGTGTTGAATAGAAGAGAAGAGTATTCATGAGGTGATAGATCTAATCTAGGCTTATGATTTTCAAATGGAAAGCCCCATGGTATTCAAAGGGTTATAGAACTAATTAGGCAATGATGTGTAGTGAATGAGTGAATAGTACTTAGGTTGTGAAAAGAAATGCGACGGTAATATTGAAATTGATAGACTGAAGATAAATATTAACTACTTGTCATGAGGTCTTAATGGGCGAGTGTTTTATTAATTTTATCTAGTAGTCGTAAGTTAGTATAGTATGTGAGCAATTGTATTGATATCCGTATTTAGTACTAGACGCTAAGCATAAATTTGAGATGATTTTCGTGATAAAAGAATGACAACATGAGAGTGATGATGTTAGTTTTAAGATCTGATCTAGTAGGTTTGACATAAATTAAGTGAGGAATTAGGGTGTTACTTTTCGATAAATGTGAGTGCTACAAGTGTGGTATTATGACTCTTATATGAGAGCAATGAAGTGTGGCTAAGTCAAATAAAGTAATTTCATTAAGAAGAGAGAAAATGGTGTTAGTTTTTTTGGAGTTCTTTCTTTAGAGCTAACAATTAAGAAAACAATGTTGAATTTTATTAGGTACGTAGGGTTCATAGTTTAATTAAACACCCTTTTTTTTTTACAAATCTATTAGATTTAGGTTGGAGGACCAATATGAACACATTTTGTTATACATTAAGGACCATTTCAATCAAGTAAAATACATTAAGAAGCAAAATGAACACATTTGTTATACATGCAGGACTATTTCAATCAAGTGAAATATATTAAGGATCAACATAAAGCAATTACCCATATATTAAGGTCCATTTTGCTCATTTTCTTTGATTTTCACCCACTTCGTGAGAAAAGATGTAAAGTCACTACTGAAGTTCTCCCAATTTTTTTTTAAAAAAATACCTTTAACTTTGCGAGCATCCTATTACCCCACAAAAGTATTAAATATCTTTGTAAATATACCATTTCGATCCATTTTCTCACCTACCTTGTGAGCACGCAAATAATAGCGCGCGTGGATGTATTTTCTTGCTGCCAAAAAACTAATGAAAAAGCGCCACATTTCAGTTGTTTTATTTATGAATTATTTACTTCATTTAAATACATCATCTTCCCTTAAAAAAAAACTCAACAGAGAAATGAAAAAAAATGGAAAGAAATGTTCTTCATTTTAATACTTCATCATTCTTAATGGAAGCAAATTTAATAATAGGGTTTGCTCACAAAGTAAATATCCTCAATCTGATTCAATTTTAAGATTGTGAGTTCATATTAAGGAGAAATGTAAAAAATGAAGGCAAATTTAGATCGAGTCGTGAATTATAAATTGTCACCATTTATCAATATGAAGCCGATGATCTTCAAGATAAGTTGTTACGAAGAAAACGAGGAGACAAACTGAGAAATAGAAAACAAAAGAAGATTTTTTTTCCTTTTTGAAACAAATTGGGTCAATTTAATATTTAAATTAAATTTAAAAGGTGAGCATCATCACACATGTGGTGACAAAATGAGTTGAAATGATATATTTACAAAGGTATTTAATATTTTTGTGGGGTATAAAACACCCTTACAAATTAAGATATCTTTTTAAAAATTTAAGATAACGGCTATTTTTATATCTTTTCTCTTTAATTTAATACACATGTAAACAATCTGAGTCATTACTAAAACCTACACTTCAAAGTGTGAAGGAAGCGTTCGAAATTTGTAGGGGGGAAAGAAAATGACTTGCTATTTTGTTTAATAAAGAAAGAAAGAATTGCTATAAATTAATAAAATTGTATTGATTTTGAAATCTTAAATATTAGCATTTCTAATATAATTTTATAACATAAGATTTATTTTTATTTTTAAAAATCAGTCAATTTTAAAATACTAAATATTAGAATAATACTCTTTCCAATTAAAAAAGAATGACCTAGTTTGACTTGACACGAAGTTAAGGAAAATAAAGAAAACTTTTCAATCTTGTGGTCTTAAATTAAAATTATGTCAAATATACAAAAATATAATTTAAACTTGTGACCTCAAATATAACTTGTGAAAATCTAAAATCAAAGTGTTGTTAAAAAATTGAGTCATTCTTTTAGATACAGATTAAAAAGGAAAGTATGTCATTCTTTTGAAATAAATAGAATAATAAAAAATAATAACGATTATTTATATTATAGGTAAAAATTCAATTAATATTTCTAAATATTATAATTTTGATAATATAGATTCTTATATACTCTTACTAACACTTGTCAAAAGTTTCTAATAGTCATTTTAATTTCTCGAACGAAGAGATACATAAATGATGATCCTTTTATGGACTCTGCAAACCACCAAAAGTATCTTATTTTGTTGTACACTATGCACTCATGTTTATCCACGTAACAACCCGCCTAACTAATCAATACTAACATGTCATCTTAACTGCCCCTAGTTTTCTATTTAATTACACTTTCACCCTCTCTCTCTCATTTCCTCGTAATAATCACACTCTTCAACACTTTCTCCCCATAACCAACAATGGCGCGAGGCTCTTCTTCTCAATCCACCTCTTCCTCCACAACCCGCTCGGGAACAGCCGCACCCCGTGGCTCCGCCGCCGCTACAGCTGGTATGCGCCGACGCAGGCTCGGTGCTTCTTCCTCTGGTGGTGGTGGTAACGCTGTAGTAGGCTCCGGCAACGCTAGCAACATGCTCCGTTTCTATACTGATGATTCTCCAGGTCTGAAAATTAGCCCGACTGTCGTCCTTGTGATGAGCCTCTGCTTCATCGGATTCGTTACTACTCTCCATGTCCTCGGCAAATTCTACCGCTACCGATCTGGCTCTGGCTCTGGAGCCTGATTATTCGGGTTCAGATCTTTGATTTTGAACCACACGTCGTACAGGAAAATTTAGTCTGTTTGTTGTTTTTAATTTCGATTTTCGTTTCACCATCTTTTGCTGGTTCTGTTTCCGTTTTAGATGGCTGAATTTGACTTTAGGAAGATGATAAAAGAAGCTTCCAATTAAGGGAATTTTGAACGTTTACGTGTGCTTTTTGTTTTATCTAATCAGTAATGCATAGATTTTGTTCAGAAAAGGATTATTAATTTGGAATTTCGATCCATTTTAGCTATGTTTATTCGTTTATCTTTTATGTTTTTTATGTGCTTGTGAATATGTCAGCCAATTTTTCTCAAAGAAATGCAGGTCCTGAATCGCGTAATTATACATGAAGTTTTGGATTCATATGTGAGTGTGATGATTTATGAATACTGTACTAGAGAACCAGAATAGAATGAAATGCAGAGGACTTAAAAAGCTGGCCATAACTAATTTGGGATTAAGTCGTAGTTGATTGATGTGATTGTGTACGAATTGAGTTTGATTTTAGTGGATTGATGAATTGAATAAGGCTCTTTACAACCATCATAATCCGACTTCCCAGAGTAGTCCTCCTACTCATTCAAAGTTCATCATCCTGAGTGATTTGAAGATGGAGTTGCCACAAGATTGTGATAGATAAGTTTGAACTCTTTTTTTCTATTTTTTTTTGGTAGCTTTCTGGTTTCATGATATTGTGTTTTTGTAGGTGGTATGGTTTTGTTATTCCTGGAACTTACTTCAAGTAAGTTTTTAGTAGAAGGATTGTGCAATCTTGAAAGCTCTATCCATAGAACTATTGTGGGGGTGCTTTGTTCAGTTTCTGTGCTAAACTTGCATGCCTAATAAATCCATATCTGTTTGCCCTGACTTGTTGTTTTTTTCATAGCAAAAGGGTGTGCAATCTTGAATGGCTTTCCTTTTCTTATTGGAAGGTGATTGATAGCATATGATTAGAGTATAACATGATTATGGTTTGCATTTGTTTGTTCAATAAGGCTTTGTCAGGGGCTTTCTTGTTTTAGGAATCACCAAAATGCAGAGAGGCACTTGTAATTGTTTGTAGTTATAACATGGTTCTAATTGATCTTGGACTGGAATAGATTTTTCTTGGTGCATTTTATAACGATATCAATGAGCTGTGGCTATTTACAACTGTTAAAAGTCTTGAAATTTCTCATAGTTATTCTCCATATGATATCCATAACTTCCCTTCAATGAAATCTCTCTCGCCCCGCCTGCTGGTCTGACTAATTCAGGTTCACATAGAAATTAAAATAGAACCGAGGTAAAACACCCCTAACTATTGCACTCTTTCCTGGTCTCCATTATCCCGAAAATCCTTTTTCATCACTCTCAGTGCATCAAGTCGAATAGTGAAGTTTAACAATCTTAAGCAGCTTTAAGGTAAAGATGGCATTCAGGCGCATAAGTGCTAGTAGTCTCGTCAATCAAATCTTTCTCTCATTAGGCAACAACTTTGTGCAACTAGCTCTGTTCAATGAGTAAAGCTAGTTGAAAAGGAACGCATAGTTTTGTTCAGAAAAGGAATATTAATTCAGAATATCGATCCATTTTAGCTATATTTATTTGATTGTTTTTCATGTACTTGTGAATATGATACAGCCAATTTTTCGCAAAGAAATGCAGGTACTGAATCGTGTAACTATACATGAAGATTTGGATTCATATGTGAGTGATGATTTATGAATACTGTACTAAAGAACCAGAATATAATGAAATGCAGAGGACTTAAAAAGCCGACCATAACTAATTTGGGATTAAGTCGTAGTTGATTGATGTGATTGTGATTTAGGTTGATTGATGAATTGAACAAGGCTCTTTAGAGCCATCCTACTCATTCAAAGTTCATCCTGATGTGATTTGAAGATGGATTTGCCACAAGATTGAGATAGATAAGTTTGAATTCTTTTTTGGGAGTGTTCTGGTTTGATGGTATTGTGTTCTTGTAGGTGTATGATTTTGTTATTCGTGGAACTTACTTTAAGTAAGTCTCTAGCAAAGTGGTGTGTAATCTTGAAAACTCTATCCATAGAACAATTGTGGGGGTGCTTTGGTCAGTTTCCATTTGTGCTTAACTAGCATGCATGCATAATAAATTCATATCTGTTTGCCTGACTTGTTGATTTCTCCATAGCAAAAGGGTGTGCGATCTTTAATGGCTTTGCTTTTCTTGTTGGAAGGTGATTGAATAGCATATGATTTAGAGTATATAATGTTTATGGTTCGCATTTTTTTGTTGAATAAAGCTTTCTTGGTTTCGCAATCACCACTTGTAATTGTTTGTAACAACATAGTTCTAATTGATTTTGGAGTGGCACAGATTTTTCTTGGTGCATTTTACAATGATATGAATGAGCTATGGGTATTTACACTATTAAAGTCTTGGAATTCCTCATAGCTTTTCTCCAACAGTTGTAAGGCTATTAAAGGTATGATATCCATGTCATGTCATGTCATGTAAGAACCTCCCGCCTTGGTCAGACTAATTGAGGTTCGCATAGAATAGAATAGACCCGGTGTCTAACTATTGCACCGCTAGTGGTCTCATCAATCAAATCTGTCTCTCATTAGGCAACAACTTTGTGCAACTAGCTCTGGTCAGACTAATTGAGGTTCGCATAGAATACCAGGTTTGTTGGCATCAAGTCACATGCCTTAACACCATTTATCGTGCTAAATCATTTGCCACCACAACTACTCATATTACTTTCTGGCACCCGCAATATATATGTTATTCGTCTTGTATTCCTAAGATACTTAGAACAAAACTTTGAAGAACTTGGTAAGACACAATAAAGTTTAAGAACATTTTCACAACTAGAAAATTAAAACTAGTAGAGAAACTAGAATCAGAAACAGATTAGAAAAAATATACGAAATATTTTTCCTTAAAGAAGAATTGTTGTCAATCTGTGTTTAAAGAATCTTACTGATTCCAA
>NW_006238970.1:574678-576130 GCF_000226075.1 Solanum tuberosum | reverse complement strand
TTTCAGCCATGAACACTTCTTGGTTTCGTGAGTGTATAGAGAATAGGCTTTTGACAATAATTCTCTTTGAAGCGGCTTACACTTCACACCCACATAGGTGATTTCTAACCGTGTTTCGCGTAGATACACTATTTGGTCAAATCTGCCAAACTTAGCAAATCATTAAAACCATTAAGCTTTAGTAACTCATTAACAAGCCTTAATGTTGTATCTTTGTTCCTGAGCATTGTCTTCATCATGAGAATGGATTGAGTTTATTGATAATGCCGAACTGTCAGTCACAACTTTGTTTTTCTCCTTGAATCTAGCTCTTGGGATCTCCAGTCTGCTAGATAGAGTTACCGCCATGATGACTTGTCCTAAGCCGTAAACCCATTCCCTTAGATGATCTTTAAACTTTCTCTCTAGTTAGGCCTTTTTGTAAGTGGATCCGACACATTATCCTTTGACTTTACATAGTCAATTATGATAATTCCACTAGAGAGTAGTTTTCTAACGGTATCTTGTTTATGTCCTATAAGACTAGACTTTCCGTTATACATCATTCTCCATGCCTTACCTATTGCATCTTGACTATCAAAGTGTATGCATACTGATGCCAAAGGTTTGGGCCAAAAAGAATATCTATCAAGAAATTCCGGAGTCTTTCAACTTATTCACCGACCTTATCTAGAGCACCTAGCTCAGAGATCATTGTAGAGCTAGCGATACATGTCTTGGAATATTTCCAAGAGACTGCTCCTCTACCAAGAGCAAATAGATATCCACTCGTGGATTTCACTTCATTTGTCCGGTGATTCAATTCGCATCACTATATCCTTTCAATACTGTTGGATATTGTTATAATGCAAGACATAGGTTTAAGTATTTCGTAAATACTCCAAAACTCTTTTCATTGTCATTTATTGAGTTAGATTGGGATCACTCGTGAACCGACTCAATTCGTTAATAGCAAATGCTATATCTGATCGCGCACACTTCGTGATATACATCATACTTCCCAATACTCTAGCACAATCCAATTGTGAGTCACTTTTGCCTTCACTCTTTTGAAATGCAAAGTTCACATTTATTGGAGACTTGACAATATTGAAATCCAAATATTTGAACTAGTCAAGTACCATTTCAATACAATGAGACCGCGAATATGCTAAACATTATGGAGTTCTAAGGATTCTTATACCTAAGATCGGATCAGCAACTCCAAGATTTTTCATTCCAAACTTGCTTTCTAGCATTAGTTTTAGTAGCATTTATGTCATTGATGTCTCTATTGATGATCAACATATCACCAATTATACAAACAAACAATGACCTAGTGATTTTAATGTAAACACATTTATCACTTTCATCATTCTTAAATCCATTTACCAACATAGTTTGGTAAAATATAATTTCTTATGTCATTGTTTGGGTGCTTGTTTTAGTCCATAAAGTGACTTAACAAGTTCG
>NW_006238970.1:564388-571753 GCF_000226075.1 Solanum tuberosum | reverse complement strand
CAGTAAAGTACACTTAGAATACTAGATTTAGTAGTAGAAGAAGAAGTCCAGAAAATTTGTTCTTTTAAAATGAGAGGAAATCCCACAATTTATAGAAAACAGAGGGTAGTGTGAAAAGGTTCTTATTGTGCCTTACCGGAAAGGTCACAAACCTTTGAAAAGTCACAATCTTTCGGAAAGGTCACCACCTTTCATAAAAGTCACAACTTTTCATAAAGTCGCAACTTTTGATAAAAGTCACAACTCTTCATAATAGTCGCAACTTTTCATCAAAGTCACAATTCTTCATAAAAGTCGCAACTCTTCATTTTCCATTCACACCTTTTAAAACCCAACAATATATGCTAAATTCTTGCCATAATTGAGCCACATTCCCAGCGCCTAATAAACTTGATAATGAAAGACCACCTATTTAATTTTTACATTTTACACAAACAAATATCATAACCACAATCAAGTCGTCAAATACTATCATCTTGTTTTTTTTTATCAATCAAGGTAAATAACAGACTTATTTTTTTCTCACAGGACAAAACGAAAAAAGAAGCAAAATCAATTCCTTTTTAAAAAAAATAAAATAGGGGTTATATATTTCTCTTTCTCGTATAATATAAATTATTTCCCGTTGTAATAATTAAGTTAAGACACCAACTCCCACGCAGCTAACAATTAGTTTCATTCTATATTGTGAATAAAAAATGTGTATGTGTATACTGGTCTTCGGGCACGCGCGTTGCGCATTTAACCCGTTGAATATTAATAACTTATGTCATATCAGAAATTATGATTGAGTTGAAAAATATTTCTCTTTAAATTAAATATGAAAATATAGAAGCACAAAAAAGTTGATGGATATGAGCAAATTTTCGAGAGAGAATTGATGAATTTTGATTACATTCTAGCATCCTACAAGACTTGTATTGACATATACAATCAAATTATCGTTGACACGAATTCAGAATTTAAACTATATTTTCAGCTCGTATAAACAATACATTTACAATAATTTTGGATAACAAAAAATTACCATTAAGAAAATTATATTCTCTAAGTATGGTTTCTCATGACAAGCACACTATAGTCTAAATTACACTTAAATAATTTAACAAGGTAGAATAATGGTTGAGGTAGGAAAACAACTCCAACCAAGAAACAGGCACAAAAATAATGTTCAATATTTTTATATAAATAAAAGATTGTCATTACTGGTAAAAGAATCATAATACATGAGAACAATTTAAATAAAATTAATCTAATGCTTCACTATAAATATCAATAATTACTTGAAAGTTTCTTAAACTGTAAATTCGTTAAAGATTTGCAGATAAATCTCAAAGAACGATAAATGAAGATAAGTAAGTTATTTTCTCATCTATTCAGAGCATAATGTTTCTCCTCATTGTTACATATTTATATTTATTATCTCACTTGAAGCTTAATAGGACTTATGAGCACTGGATTAGATGTTTTAACTGATATTGTTAATTTAAAATGTTAATCAACTGTTGCCTAACCTCCGCAATTTGTCATTTTTTAAATAGTGGATATGAGAGTGGAAGAGTAATGGTCATTGATTAAAAGACTTGAACTGCAACAATTAAATTAAGGAAAAACTACCTAACTACACATACATCACTACCATATATACTATAGTTACCTCTAGTTTAAAACAATTACATATACTATCACTTTTAATATTTATATCACATATTTTAAAAGATTTAATTAGATACACAAATCTCTTAAATATGGTATTGGATAATTATCTTAAATTTAATCTCCTTAATTAATGGTCCACATTAACAACTCAAAATTTTTATCACATAAATCAGACCTGCCGTTCCCCACCCCACTTCCACTAACCCTCATTCTTCCTCCATCTTCTCCCTTTTTCTTCCTTCATCCTCTCAATACATATTTGCATGTTCAAATCAGCATTATACATATATGTTTGTTTCTATTATTTTATTATTCTCATGTATCTTGATTTTGTATCTGAGTTAAAGTTCATAATGTTCTGACATTCAATTTTAAAAAGTTCTACAAATTAGGTTTTATATTTTTTGATTTTGTTATTTCTCAAATACTTTAATGGCTGGTCATTCTCAAAATCAGATGATTATTGTTAAAGGTACTACACATTAACAATATTATACTAAATCAAGCAACTTCTATTTGTTATTTTCACTCATGAGTTTTTCATTGTAGGGACTGACTCTTCATCCGTTAACATTCAAGCCGAGAATAGATCTAAGTATCGGATCGACTCAATCAAGAGGGAAGAGTTATGCCAAGCTTTACTTAACATAATAAATACAGCATTAGATATGCAACAATGTTGGATACACATCAAATGTACATGTATCTAGTTAAGAGTTGATGTATCTAAGTTAAAATTATATGTATTTGTGAGAAAAAATTCAGATGCTAAAAAAAAGGAAGAATTTTTTTTTTTTTTTTTTTTGGATTAGTGATAAGACAGACTCTAACATCTTGAGTTGTTCCTAAATTCGATTGTTTCAATTACATTCCATATTTAGATACACTAATTTATGTACATGCTTACAACTTACTATGTATTTGAGATACACGTTTTTGAATATAATGTATGAAATTGATACTTGATACATCAAATTAATACTAGATAAATATGAAAGATACATGAAATTAAAATTAGATCATATAAATAGATACATAAAATTAATAATAGACACATATAGCAAATACACGAAATTAATACTAGATACTTCTATTATACATATGAATGTACTTGTATGATACTCATGTATCTAAGTGTTTAGTTTGTAGGATACATCATCTATTGATAATAGATACATCAAATTAATGAATTTATTATTTTAAGAGTAATAAAATGAAATTAATCAAATTACATGACCAAGACATACATGTTTTTGTTTTTTATTAATAATAATATTAATGAATTTATTATTTCAAAGAATAATAAATGAAATTAATTAAACATAAATACAATCAATTAATTTAAACAAATAAAATACGTATCTCGATTTTAAAATTCGGCAGATACATGTATCTCACAGATTCAAACTCATGTATCTTAAGTATGAAATATGGTAGAGAAAGTAATATTTGAAACTATCGGTAATCTTAGTAATTAGGACCTAAACTAGTGGGATTTATGTAGTTTGCCCATAAATTAAAGATACAAATAATTTCAATTAAAACTAAGAGTTTACAAAACTAAACTGTAAAAAAAGAGATAATGGGCCAAAGATCTGTCACATAATTATTAGACCATACTCCTTAATTATAATATAATATAGATACATAACTCATCAAATTCTGTCATTTCAAAGAAAATTCAAAAATATAAAATGAGGAAAAACGTTTAGATTCAAGTGATATCAAATGTAAAGTAAATTTTTGGGATATAAATTAATAGTTGATGAGGGATAAATATTTTCTTAATTTTAAAAGAATATTTTTGTAATTCAACTTGTGATTTAAATGTTCAAAGTTGGATAATTATTGTACCGCTACACTAAATTGACACATTATAAAATGATTAACTAAATATTAAATTATTAATTATAAATGAAATTCTCTGTGATGAATAAACTAAGATGAAGATATATATGGCCTGCTGGTCATTTTGCTTTTAAAAAATTATAAATGAAAGGTTCATAATAGTACTTTAATATTGAAACAATTCAATTCAATGTGTTAAGGGAGTTAATTCTCGCAAAATTTATTTGTTTAGCTAAATGAAGGAGCCCGGAAGTTGAAATTAACCCAACATATGCAAAAAATTATTACAGTTTGTGAATTAAAAATCTTCATAAATTAATAATAAATATATATATTCATTTTAATAGTGGAAAGTTTAATAAAAGTTGAATGAGGCATGTATAAGATTGTTTTTTTAATTTTCAGTCATTCGAAAAAAACGTTACTGTGAGTCACATTTTAGCTGTAAAACGTGTCTCAGAGTAACGAATTATAAAACGTTACTGACAATAACGTTTTATGTCTGTTTACTCTATCAAATTTTTGTCTTTTTGTTATTCAATTTTTTTCAATAAATTATAACCTAAAACGTTACTGTGAACTACATTTATACTAGTTTTGTAAAATTTTAAAAAAATGTATTATTTTAGTAAATTGATTTTTATAATAGCTTACTTTGGTCAAAAATTCGAAAGAGAATTAAAGTGACAATGCTATTATTGCATAGCTATTGCTGCATGTAACAAAAATGATACACGTGTTCATTTACCAATAAAAGAACACCAAATTTATCATATGCAAGATTTGGTTAAAAAATTTACAATTATAAGATATGCATGTTCCTACACGTGTACTAAAAATGTAAAAATAATGGTTTACTTTGAAATATAGAATACAAAGTGTCTGTAACAGAAGAGCAAAGAAATCCAGTTATCCAATAACATATAGCCACGTTGATAATACACTTTACGCTATAGTTACTTTAAAAGTACAAATATTTGTAGGTGCGTTCGTCCTCATCTTTTTGGCTTATATAATAAGAGAATATATATATATATTAGTTTTTTGATATGTGTATTGCACGTAATTATCAATTTAGAAAATTTAAGTGAAGATTTGAATTATAAGTTTTGCACAAAATAATATTGCGGATTCTTTTGTGAATGTTCAAGGTGAATCATCATATATATCTCTTATTCACACGAACCTATGAAGACGGTCAATGAAAAATTTTATTAGTTAAATGCAATAATGTATATATTTATTTTAATTTGATGAGGTTCAATTATGTCATTAGTCGTATCTCACTAATATTACCTTATAGACGATATTTGTTGTGTATTTTTCTTGTCATCTAACCAGATGTGCTTTGCACGTGTATTCCACTTAATTTGTTTAGATGTCATATGAACATGTGGAGAACAACTACATTCTATTTTTTAGAATTATTTTTGTCTATTAATATTTATTTTATAAGTTATAACATAATAGACGACGTTCTTTTTGTTGGTTCTCATATTTGACTTTTCGATTGACTGTGTACATAAATTAAAGATAGTTATCTGACTGTCCATAGTTAACTGAGAAAAGTTTCATTTTTTTAACAAAAAACTAAAAGTTAAAATTAAAAAAATATATTCTATCTGTGAAATAATATATATATATATATAATCACATGTTTATCTTACACCCAACAGAGATATAGTTCATATACTTGTAAATAATTTTCAATTTATTCAACCAAGCATGATTCCTCCAAGGAAAAATAACAACAACGTGTTATCATATATAGAGGGGCGGTATAATAATATGAAAAATTATTGGTCAAAAGTTAATATAAGGAAAGATGAAAGATAGAAATAATTAATGTAATAACTACGAGAATTCATAATATTATAGCTAAAGAGTGTAAAAGAGCGTGAATAACATTTGCAATAATTAGTAATAACTAAGAGAATTTATAATGTTACAACTAAAGAATTAATGTGCAATAGATGAATTTTTAATAACTTTTATACTTACATAAATGAATAGGACTTTTAATTAATGTAACTATTTTTTATAGTTATTAGATTTTAATTTAGTGTAGGGACAAAATGAAAATATTTATTCCATATTACTGAATATAAAATTTATTTTGTTAATTATAAATTTTAAATGATTCATATATATTCACATACTAGTGAAATTATCCGCGCTTCGCGCAACTATATGAACTATTTATAAGATAATAATATGAAATATGTAATATTTAGGTTAGTATCGAATATATAGATAATATTAATATTTCTCTTCATCTGCGATATCATAGATTTTTTTATTTTTTTAAACATATAAAATATAATTTTTTTTGTATATGTATATAGTAGAGCAAAATATTCACCGTTGTGAAGTAAATAGAATAAGAGATAATATGTTGAATTAACAATATATTGTATTACGTTGAAAATATTTTATATGCATGTTTTAATTTTTTTCTATCTTTTGTAGGAGTACTAATTTTCTATTCAAACTCTGATTTCATCAAAACAAAATTAATTTTTTATTATGTCCTTATTATTATATTTGCTTATTATAATTTTTTAAACATTAAATAAATATTTATAAGATTTATGAAAAATGAAACATACAAAAGTTATGAATAATATTTAATATTAAAAGTTACAAGTAAGATGAAGAGACATGAGTTATAAATAATTCAAATGTATAATTTTATTAGACATTAAATGTGTTACTAATTATGCATTATTTTTATTTGTAAAATAAATAAATAAAAATAAGGGGTGAAAATATAAAAATGAACAGAGAAAATATAATAATTGGTGACTACATAAAAATTATAAATACATTTTAAAGCAAAAAGAACGATGACGAAAACAGATTGTTACATACGCAAAAAATGGCATCATGAAAATAATATTTTATTTTTCAATTACTTTTTTATATTTATAATAAAAATGAAACTCCTAATCATCATAATTTTTTTGTTGTTGTCAAAATGAGATAATTATATTAATTTTGCGTTATAACAAAGAAAAAGTAGAATAATAAAGGATCAAATGATTAGCATTGAAATATAATACATTTAGCTAAATTGTTTATACAAATCAAAATTTAAAAATTCTAGCAAAAGTAACTAAGTTGCTAATACAATTCAAAGTGAAAAAATAATCTCTAATTATGCTTCACTTTTTTTTCCTTCTACCATCTTCCTTTGCAAGTAGATCCGCCATCATATTTTGATCCATATGTCAAACTCTTCATTATATGCAACCAACTGAATAAAAAAAAAATCATATACCAATTAAAAATAATTATGTCAAAAGAAAGAACGAAATTTAAACTATATGTAATATCTTTGTATATTATCTTTTCAATAGTGCTAACATTACTAAATAATAATTATTTCTTGAAATTTAACAAATATTATAATCAAACTATATTATATCCAGAAAACTAACTATTAGAAAGAGCAATTGCAAACAAACAACACATTGTTAAGAATTACATAGATTTTTTTAAATCATACTTGCTTGATGAATGATAATACAAACATAAAAATATATTAAGAAAGCATGTCTAAGTACATAAAAATAAAAAGAAAGACTTGAGAATGAAATATATCTTACCTTCATATACTTTTTTTTTTTGGTTACATGTTAGTTAATTCACAAACAACTATCCTTCTCAAAAAATAATAATTCACAAACAACTATGATGAAGAAGAGAAATTATAACTTTGTATGTGAATCTTCATGAAAATAAATATAACTGATATATTTATTAACGTCATGTACTTTTTTTTTGTTACATGTTAGTTTCATTCACAAACCAACTACGAATTTATATAGACAAAAATAGAGGAAATAAAAAATAAAA
>NW_006238970.1:556425-564307 GCF_000226075.1 Solanum tuberosum | reverse complement strand
GAATCTTCATGAAACTAAGATGAATTTATAGGCAAAATAAAGGAATAACATAAGACATCATAAACTTACAGATTTAAGTTTGAAGGTTATGGACATAAAAATTATGAGAGTTATGAATATTATTAAAAGTAAAAATTAAAGAGGGGCAAGTCATGGATAATAACTCTTTGTGAATAAATTAAAAAATAAAGATAAAAATACTTAAAATGTAAAAAAAATTATTACCATTTCATGATTAGTTGTGAGATAAACAAATAGAAAAAAGAATGTGGAGAGTTTTTTTGTTGTAAATGTTCCTACATTAATAAAATATTTATTTGTAATAAATTAAGTAATATATTTTTACAATACAATAATTAATTTGAATAAAAAAAAGTACAAAAAAGATAAATTATGTTTCTCCTTTTATTACAAGTGAGACAATAATAAAAAAAGAATATGAAGAGTTTTTGTTATAAATGTTCCTCCATTAATAAAATATTTATTTGTAATAAATTTAAGTAATTTATTTTTATAATATAATATTTTTATTTTTTTTAAAAGCCAAAAAAAGAAGAAAAAAGCTAAATGCAAATGGAGGCCATAGAGAGGTGCCACATCACCTTGTCTATGGTCCTCCTTTATATATATATATAGATTTTCACATTTGTTGTAAGTTACTTCTTTTTTAAAAAAAGTGCAAAACTAATTAGACTGGCCAAATTAATAATATGGGGCGAAGCACCCATGGCTAAACGACACGCAATTGAAACAATCGACATAAGCTTTCGCGATAGAATGGATAAGGCCTAACCCATCGGTGGCCCCTTAAAGTTGGCACGAAATTTCAGTTAGACACCTTAACTGGATGATGTTCATCTTAGACACCTCATGTAGGATACCGCTGTGTCATTTTGACACTTTTTTTCCAATCAACAAAAATATATGAGGTATACTGTGTGTTACACTCGCGAATGACGTGTAAAATGACTAATTAAGCGATGACATTTGTCATTTGTGTCAAAAATAATTCTTAAATAAATTTTGAGTAAAAATAAAAAGCAATCAATCAATCAATAACATATGGATATTTGCCCAAATAATTTTAAAAAAAAAATTAAGCCAATAAATTCCCCCAGGAACCCACCCACCCCCACAGTCTTCTTCTCCAAACACCCAGTCAATTTGCAGAAATACCCCCGTACCTATTCATTGGCAGAAATTATACGATTTTCTTCTCCAAATATTTGTAAAAATATTTGGGAAACACGCTCTCCTATACACTGTTCCTTTATTAGTGTCTTCTTCAAATGTCATTTTCTTTCTGTTTTTACCTTAATCACCAGATTCACAAAAAAATTAAATTTACTCCTATTTAAATATTAAATTATTTCGGAAAAGAATCTCATGAATTAATTTACTAAGTAAATTTTGAAATGGGTCTATTTTTAAATTTCTAAAACAATTACCATCATTTTTCATCAGTTTACGGTAACTATTTTTGTTCTTCATCTTTGGATGTTTAAGTTTAAAAAATGGTGGCTGAAAATGGGAAAGAAGAAGAAGATTTTTTTTTTTAAAATGTCAACTAAATAGGTTTTCACGCGCAGTCAACGAGTGTATTACACTCACTAAACCATGTAACAAAAAGTGTCAAAATGGCACAACGATTCCCTCCATAAGGTGTCTAATATGAACATTGCCCAGTTAAGGTGTCTAAGTGAAATTTTGTGCCAACTTTAAGGGGCCACCGATGGGTTAAACCAATGGATAAAGATGCACCTTCTGGAGGTAAAGTCATGGTATTTGGAGGCAACTTCCGTCAAGTTCTGCCTGTTGTACCAAAATCTACACAAGCAGAGACGTTAGATGCAAGTTTGGTGAGGTCGTATTTGTGGCCTTTAATGGAAAATATACAACTTTTGACAAATATACGAGCAAGAGCAGATACAAGTTTCAGTGAGTTTTTGCTTCGTATTGATAACGGTGAAGAAAACACAAATAAAGAAAATTTAATAGCACTTCCAGAACAAATGTTTGTCCAACTAAGTCAGGATAGTAAGATTTTGTTAGCTTGATAATACATTCGTGACATATATATATAATGTATGTATGTATGTATGCATGCATGCATGTATGTATGTTTGTTTGCAGAGAAAAGGCATAAAGTCACCACTGAAGTTGTCTCGGATTTTTAAAAAGACACCTTAACTTTGCAACCGTCCTATTACCCAACTAAACAATTTTGAACAGATATTATTATATCATTTTTTGACCAGCCCCAGATTTTAAGAAACAAGTGTGTTCACACACCAATCATTACATGACACATGTTAATTTAATTAAAATGTAATTATTTTTCATTTTAAGTTTTTATTTTTATTTTTTTTCTTTATCTCTCTCTCTCTTACTTTTTGACTTATTTTAATTTTGATTTCATCTTAAGTTTCACTTCATCTTCCACCTCCCACTTTCAAGTGATCCATCCATCCGTTTTCTTTCTTTTTCTTCACCTCCCACCCTCACCCCACCTCCCACGTCAAGTTGAACCCACTCCCATTTCTTTTCTTTTTCTTCTTCTTCTCCGATCAAATTCTTTATAGAATTCATACTATTTTTTAGACTTTATTGAATTATTGATAACAAAATTAATTATTTTTCTAAAAAAATTTAAAATTTTGAAGGTATCATCATCAACTACTCCTTTTCATATAACTTTAAAATTAGAAATGATAATCTTAAAAGAATCAATGAATTTTTCGAAAATTAAAAGAACTTACTTGAAATTGGATAAAAAAAATTTATATGATACTTCATAATCATCTTGAAATCTAGCGGGTTTATCAAATTGTTCGAAATGTAAGAAAATATTTAGATAAATTTTAAAATTAAAGAGAGTAAAACTAATAGTAGTAAAACAAGGAAGGTGAAGTTGTGGTAAAAATTTGACATTGAAAGTGAGAAGCTTCAATAGAGATGAATGATTTTTTTATGAAGAAAGAAAGAGAAAAAATAAAAAGGAAAAAAAGTCAAAATAATAAGAAAATATATTTTATAATAAAATACTTGTAAAAATAAAATTATATTAGTTATTTTAGATGCACACCACTCTCTATGTCAAGTGGACGAAAAATGATATAATAATGTATGTTCAAAATTGTTTAGTGGGGTAATAAGACGGTTGCAAAGTTAAGGTATTTTTAAAAAAATCCGGGACAACTTCAGTGGTCACGTTATATCTTTTCATGTATAACGATGAAAAAAGATGCAGAATTTCATGTATCCTTGGAAAGCGTATATGAATATCTCCTTATCAAGGTATGAATATATTTTAAAAATGCTCAAATATTTTTATTTAAAATACATCATTACAATAACATTGTGCATATGCAGATTTATTATTGCAGTCTAAATTTAGTTCAACAATGCACATAAAACCCACTTATCCATATGCATTGAAACTTATCAAATTGTGCTGATTTTTCAGTCTTACTCTCTAGATTTAAGTTGGATTTATTGAATACTTTCTTTTGAGGTGACGATAGAGCAAAGGCAAACAAAAATATGCTTTCGAGCTATATGCAGTAGGCATCACCTGCTGGTCATCCACGTATCTCATACTGACTTTTATTCACCAGAAAATTAATTTCATTGTAGAAATTGTATCTCAAACATTCATAAGTTTTATAGACATCTCTACGTGAATAAGTTTATACGAAAGACATAAGAGAGTTTGAATGCATTAAGTGTTGGTGTTAGGCGAAATTACTGCCTCGATATTATGTTTTCTCCGTTTTAATTTTATACAACAAAATATAACATATATATATATTTCAGTTGTACCTTTCAAATTGACTGTAGTAGCTCGACATAAGCGTCAATTTCTGCAGATCCGACTGGAAAAAATATTCTCCATGATAGTTGAACACATATTTGAGGCAACTTTGCCAAGTTGTCTAGCAAGACTTGAATCATTTTTAGCATGCAAAACAGTATATACCTATATAAATGTTCGCATCAACTTCATTTTCATCAGATATTTTAAATCTAAGAATCGACTCTTTTTGTTTTCAAAACAAACACTTTCCCATTAAGTATGTCCAAAACATGCTCTCGGACAAGCTCTCTTTTGAATTCAATTGGGAGGTTATCCCGGAGAAGCTCCAATTTCATGCACACAACTTTATCAATATGGTCCTACACAGAGAAGGAAGACATCTTCTACCAAGAGTTAATGAGATAAATATCAAAAGGTCAAGCCTCTATCCAAAAATGAGGTTGAGATGGAAACTATCATATGTTGTATCGGAATTTTCAAGTTCAGGACTGAAAATTGAATCACCCACACCAATAAAAAGATTATAAAAGATCAGTCTCTTTAAGTACCTACAATTGAGCTTTGACGTGTAACGACCTGTTTCAGTCGTTATAGAAAAGTCAACGGGGAAAAATTTTGGGCCGAAAAACTTTTTCGTAGTAACTTGGAATTTCCCAACCTAGTCCAGATTTGGATGAAATCGAAGTCAGTAAGGTCAGGGAAATCTAGTAACAACTGGGTGATATAATTATGATTTTGATCACATGAGTAGATAGCTAAGACGTTAAGGAACTCGTACGACTTTACAGAATTGAATTCGGGTGAATAGAACTCCCGGAATTGATCTTAGCGTGAACGGGTATTTTTTGAGTGTCATGGGATGAAAGTGTGTTGTGAAATGGGGGTTTGGAATTCTTAAATTTGCTCATTAGTTCCGTGCAAGCCGTTGTGGCGTGATTATTTTCGCCAGGGCGGTATAGCGGGGTGAAGTCCGCTGTGGCGGAACAGACGCTACTTAAGTCGAAACAAAATCCCAAAAACGTTCTATTCTGCACTTTTCGACTTTGAGAGCTAGGAGACGACCCCAGGCGAGTTCTTGACCATTTTTCACCATTCTTAAGGTTAAAGGTAAGTTTTTAACTCTTTGAATCCATTTTTCGATCCGTAGAATGTAAACTAGTGGGTAATTATCGATGGGGGAGGGTTTTGATCTGGATATTATGGTGGGAAAAAAATCCTAATATGAGTATGGGGATCAAGGGTTTGACCTAGGATTGATATTATTGTATATAATTCGGGTAATTAGGTGTTGTTTATTGATCTTCGCATTATTATGATTGTTTGTAGACCAAGAATAAGGGGAAAGAATCCGGAAAGGGAAGAATCAAGTTCTTAGGGGATTCAAGCTTTGTTCGAGGTAGGTGATGATTGTGATTTCATGTTGTGTGATATATGTTTGTTCTTGCTTCATTATAATGCATGTATGTATACGAATGTTGCATTGTTGATCTTACTAATCGTAAAGGAGGATAATTGAATAATTGCATGTCATGAATCATGACTTGATTGTATGATTATGAGAATGTACTTGTGATTGTGATTGTGGCTTGTTGAATGGATCGGGTGTTGCGTTCCGACACACTAACTGGGATCGATTGCCACGTACGAGCATAAACATTGGAACGGGTGTCACGATCCGACACACTAACTTGGAATGTGTACCACGTACCTGTACACTAACAGTTTGGGTGTGGGTTCCATGAGAGGACCATTGACTTGACATAACTGTATATCTTGAGAATTGTGAAATTGTACTTTGTTCGTAAATGATGTTGATATTATATATGTTCGGTGTATGCATGTTGTTATTATGTTGTAATGGCCTATGTATGTTGCACTTAGTGGGATAGCCACGTGATCCTGCAGTACACTGTGGTTGTGTACTGATACTGTACTTTTTTTTCTTTTTTTTTGAGTACAGGGCATCTTCAAGCGGCTATTAACAGACCTCGCTTAGAAGATCAGTGATCGTCATCGAATTCAAGGGTGAGCCGGTTCTTCCGGGATGCCATGAGTTATCTTTCGTTTATGTCCCCATTTCGAACTTAGACTAGTGCATTAGGATTTATTATGTTTAGTGGGGTTGTACCGTCATTTTCTTAGACTTCTTGAACTTTAGATGTTTTGGTACATTGACTTTCAGGTTCTATGTATTATTCCGCATTTGTTTTGATTAGACTTTTGTTTGGAATTTATGGGAACTCCCTATTTCTTTTTCTTATTTGTAACTTTAAATGTCTTAGTTTTGGTTGAGTTTGTTGGTTTGGGTTGTAGTAAGGGTTCTCCCACCGGAGGGTTAGTGTCACTCACGACGGTCTTGGTCGTGACATGACGGGACTTTTAAATTGACACGATTGATATATATTGTCTTTTTATACATTTCTGACAATTTTAGTGTTGTCTAAATGTAGGAAGCATCTTTTTTTAGTTTTGTGACTTTGATGACTGAAAAGAAAGAAACTTTCTGGGGTTGCCAATTGGTACAACAACTTTGTTCAGTAGGGAGGCCTATTATAGGGAAATAAAGACTCAAATATGATACACAAGTTAAACTGTTTTGCCCCTCATAGTTTCAGTTTTACAGGTAATCTGCCACTTTCTATTAAGTTTGTTTGTGCCCTCAGGAAGAGTTGAGTCAGAAGAAAAGCTAGCATTGTACTAGGGTGTTTTATGAGATGCTCGAGTAATCCACCCCATCTTTCTATTAAAACTATTGTCTATCATCAAGTAAATAGATTTATATAGCCTTTTTTGTTTGTAATTAACTAATAACATTATAATTTGTATTGCGCGCATGAGCTTACTTCATGAAAAGTTCTAAATTTTTTGTTGAAGATTACTAAAACTCTGTAATTGTGCACAAAAATAAGAGTTGTTATTATATTGTTAGAATCGACATAATCATATAATTAATTTATCTAGCTAATTTGTTTTATCAGTTTATGATTATTCCAAAGCATTATATTAATATCATAGTTTTGTTTGACTTTGCTATGTTCAATTTCTTTTGTTTTACATAATTGTGAAGTATCAAATATATGTGTTGGCACATGCATAATCGACACTGCGACTATTTGACGGAAAATCAAATCTAGAAAAAGTAAAAAGTTTTCCTGTTAAATGAGGTTATGTCTTCTGTGCTTATTTTCCTTCATAATATTCTGCTTTCTTCTTATAATATAAAATGTATGCACTTCTCTTAATTTATATTACTTGGCGAATTGATGCATATTTTTTCATGTGGATGAATATAATGCACTCCTTAACTGTTGAATTAGGATATGCTCATGATGTATTTGAAGATATGAGCAGTTGTTATGTTTTTGGGCGTATAATTTCTATTAAAACTGTGCTTGCATATGGTTTAACTCGACAATGTACGTCTTTTGTACATATTGGTTAATCATATCATATATTATTATAAGTGGGAATCGAAGAATGTTAGGTAAAAGTTGGATTACCATTTGCCCCTACATTAAATTAAAATGTTATAAACTATTTAATAAATTAAATATTAATCATATATTTATATAAAAGAGAACCCTAGGCCCGCCTACGTGGCGCCACCACAAGATAGAAATTCTCTTTAAATTTAATTGTTTCCAAAAATAATCTTCCCCTTTCATGAAAAGAGTGACTTTTATGAAGACTTACCCAAAAATAGGAGTCCGAAACCAAAAGGAAAACAAATTTTTTCGAAAATTCTAAAAGGATAACTCAATTAATTATGAAACCAAAAGGGCAACAATTCTTAATACCGTTTAAATTAGATTTTGTAAAACAAGGCTCAAATTCCAATGAGCCTTACAAGGCTCATAGGAATTTGAGCCTTGTAGGTTGTTTTTAAAAAAAAATAAAAAAATTATCGTATTATTTTGTTGTTTGTTAAAAGTCTAATAATAATAATAATACATAGTTGTTGATATGATGCATAAAGATAGTTTAGACCTTATTGCTAGCCATTACTTTGTGGCTTGTCAAACGAACTAAATCCAATAGTTTAGACCTTATTTACTACTTAGTTGA